>NC_056737.1:1572982107-1573137195 GCF_019279795.1 Protopterus annectens
ATTAATCTACCATTGTAACAGGGTTTGTTGCAACATATGTCCAATGAGGGATATGTATTCAGTAACTGTCACGGCCTTCACCATCAACAGACTGCAATCCTCACACTACCTTTGGCATTCCACAGATAGATGCATCATGGCTAACACATGAAACCAAAGGCACAGCACTGTTCTGTCTGCAGATGACCCTGCAGATGGGGATTCCTGATATACATGGAACTGACATGGCAGGTATTGCGACATACATGACAGGCATATCCAGACAAACACTGTTAATCCAACATTACTCCATATGCAGTATAGCAGCACTTACAGTCTGTAGTCAGGTCAGGCACATCCCCCTCCTGTTTGGTGCCCTCTTTACACAGTGTATGTTGTTAGAGGTAAATCCCCAAGCCATCTTAAATGCTGTTTACCAAATGACAGTTCTAGCTTCTGCTCACAGTGACAGACAAGGGCCAACACCACCAGGATGTTCCCAGGTATTGGAGTGCATTTCCATGCAATTGGCTATGGGAATGTTACCACACCTGTTTCACATGCAATTGGCTAGGGAAGGGCTGCAATTCGTGCAGAGGCCATCAACTGATCATGAGCATCACTTAAAATACACATGTGGCTGCCTAAGCAATGCAGGTGTGGGCCTCCACATCCACCAGAGAGGGAGTGGGAAAGCAGACAGAGGCAAATTCATGTCAGGGAGGGGTGGGAGGGTAAAACTGATGCATGTTTGTGTCACACACCTACCAGCACAGGGTATCGAACCCCTGACAGTTATGTAATGCTATCACAGTTCAATGCTGTTATTGGATGCGCTACATGGGTGATTTAGTGGGGAAGCACTCAGAATATATATGTGATGGTGAGTGACATCTGTAACAGGGTTACAGTAGATATACAGTAGGTGATGTACACATGCCTGTCTGCATGAACAGGTGTCAGCGTCAGCACAGGCACACTAAAACAGGGATGCACACTCATTAACACACTTGGCAGGGCCAGGAGTGCAACTTGTCACTAGTGGGATTGCCACAACACATCAATGAGCAGAGAACACATGCACCATATGGGTCATATGGAGGTCATATGGGCAGTGAGTATGAGGGGGTGTCAGACATTAGGTGGCATGCTTCACTGTGCCCTGGGGGGAGTAGTGCATGTGGATGTGGACATACGCACTATACAACACAAACACACAGGGTGCCAGTTCAGACATGCATGGGTGCATGTCTGCATGGGTATGTGGTGGCCAACAGTGCCAGCAGGCTATACAAGGGTAGACAATGAGTATACCTTGGCATCAGGCCACATGACAATGGTCTGCATTGTCACACAGGCCTGTAGCTTCTGCATTTGCCCACACAGGTGGGTATTGCATCCGTCATCCAGTCACCTGTGTGACTATTGTGTGTGGCCAATGCTGTGCATCACTTGCCATGTATGTGTTCCCTAGTCCATGACATGGATGGTGTCTAGGATGTGCACACCTCCCACATGCATGTACAGTGACATGTGGAACTGTACCTGGGGTGTCTGGTCTATGCTGTGAACACAGCTTATCATCAGATGTGCTAGCCTTGCCCACCTGTGGCAGGGACTGGTACTGGTCAGCAGATTTACCCTGCACCTACATTGATAGCATTCTAACAGCATTTCCTGATGTCAGTGTCATCTGTCCATACAGGGCATGTTGTCAGGCATGGTATGTCCATTGTGAGTCACATGTGAAGGCACAGTGGGGTTGCTAACTGCAATTGGCTGGCCTTGATGTGACATGTATGGGTATGGCTTTGCACCCCAGCCTCTCAGCTATTTACATCTGTTATCCCTGTATGGTTGACATTGTGATATATAGTAGGGCCACCATAAATGAAATTAGCAAAACCCCTCTACATTGCCCACAAGTGTCACACACTCACAGCCACCTCTGCACAGGATACGAGTTATAAACACACACACCTGTCATGTCTGGGTGTAGAACCCCTACCTAACTAGTTTACTACACTACAGTGCTACGCAGTTATAGTATGCACCACAGACATTACTGAAGTACATCTTCCCCAAAGATGTTTTTCACAATTAATGACATCAGCAGGACTACCAAAGTAGGGCATTTGTAATGTACTGCGAGTGAGTAACCTATAATGCATTGCTCCATACACAGACACTGATACACACACAAAACATCCGGAACTGGCATGGATGGAGATGGAACACTACCACCATTCAAAATCACACTACAGCAGTACGCAGTTACAGGACACGCTACCGCGATTACTAGGCTATCGCTTTCCCAGAGGTGTATTACTAGGTGAGTGACATAGGCAGCCTTGCCAAAGTAGAGTATATGTATTGTATGGAGTGTAAGTAGCCTAAAAAGCATTGCTCTCTACTCAGTCAGACACACACACAAACACACTCATTTGCCAGGTCTGGGGTTCAAACACCTACCTACCTAGTATATCACACAACAGCAGTACGCAGTTACAGAACACGCTACGGTGATTACTGGGCTATTATTTTCCCAGAGGTGTATTACTAGGTGAGTGACATCAGAAACCTTGCCAAAGTAGAGTATTTGTAGTGTACAGAATGTGAGTGCCTAAAAAGCATTGCTCTCTACTCAGTCAGACACACACGCACACAGTTGCCAGGTCTGGGGTTTGAACATCTACCTAACTAGCATATCACACTACAGCAGTACACAGTTACAGAATGCACTATGGTGATTACTGGGCTAGCACTTTCCTAGAGGTGTATTACTAGGTGAGTGACATCAGCAGCCTTGCCAAAGTAGAGTATTTGTATTGCTGCAGTAGCGTTGTCGCCTCACAGTAAGACGCTGTCCGGTTCAATTCTCAGCTAGAGCGTCTTCTGCGTGGAAACATGCATGAGTGGGCGTACCTTTATTGAAGGTTGTGCATCAGGGCTGGCAACTCGGCACGTAAAAATCAACTGCTAATCATTAGCGGAGCGGAGTTCCGCTATGGCGACCCCTAACCGGGAAAAGCCAAAAGACACAACAACAACAAAAACAACAACGGAGTGTGAGTAGCCTAAAAAGCATTGCTCTCTACTCAGTCAGACACACACAGACTCTCACACAAACACACACAGTGGCCAGGTCTGGGATTCAAACACCTACCTAACTAGTATATCACACTACAGCAGTATGCAGTCACAGAACACGCTATGGCGATTACTGGACTATCACTTTCCCAGAGGTGTATTACTAGGTGGGTGATATCAGCAGCCTTGCTAAAGTAGAGTATATGTATTGTACGGAGTGAGTAGCCTAAGAAGCATTTCCTTCTACACATTCAGAGACAGCCAGGCACGTACACAAACACACACTCACATAATTGACAGGTCCGAGGTTAGTACTACTACCTAACTACTCTGTCACTACAGCAGTACACAGTTATGGGATGCGCCATGCATATTACTGAGCTATAGCTCTCCCAAAGGTATAATTCACATTGGATGACCTCAGCAGGCTTGTCATACTTCTGCTATGGGGAGGGCAGTGTGTACATGGGCCATACCCCATTCATGCAGGGGTTGACATGCCACATGCGGGCACACACGGGGTCATATGTCACAGGTGCATGTATACAGCTTCTAGATGGCTACTTCCTTGTACAGTCTTGTTGCACAGCTGGCATATGCACCACATAGTCTGTCATGCTGACAGGTACTGGTGGCTAGTATCCGCAGTGGGTTACATCCGCACCTCATGTGATGGGGGCCCTTTAGCTGTGTGCTGGTTGGGACAAGCCCGCATGGCTCCTTGTCATGGTCACCCTCTTCCACATATCTATGCCCATGTACCTGTGGCTTATTATAGTGTGTTGTCCTTACATATTTGTCTGTATTCCTATCCACTGTGTGTGCAAGGCAGGAGTGGTGCATACTGACATGTGTCCACACTGAGAACTGCAACATCCAGCTATGTCTGGTCTACTGGTGTTTGCAGACATGGCCTTCATGTGGTTAAGTGTGTGAGCATGCCCAGTATGACCTCTCAGTATGTTGTTGACTGACATTGCCTTAATTCCTCTAAGTATATGAGCATGTCCACTATGGCCATCTGTGTTACATGTGTGGATCACATCCAGGTAGTTTGTACTGCGGAGCTGACCTTTGTGTTGTACACCAACAGGTAGCATGCTGTGTCTGCAGGGTATCCATCGGTCATTTGCCATTGACTGTTGCTACATTTATGCATAGTGGGGGGCACCTGGCTGTTTCTATTATTTTACACAGGAGTGGGGGGGGCACACCTGACTGTTACTCTAAGTGTACGTTGGATGGGGAGGGGTGCACCTAACACTTGTACACATTTACTAGGACTGTATTGGTATGTCAGGTACTCCATTTCAGTCTGTAGTCTTACCTATCCTGCTGTCTAGAGGCTTACCAGTGTATTACAGATCCTGGCTTTGTTTACCTACATATTAGCTTCTGACTTCCTAGCCTTCATAACTTACATCCGACTACCTGGCCTGCTGCGATCTGTCTGTGTAGGTCTGGGGGAGGGGTTACCCATAGGGCACATTCAGAGGCCATAGTACAGCATTTGTTTGTGTTAGTCTTCACCTGTCCTGCTGGCTGAGACTGTTGTTGGGTGTGTGATCCTTCCTGACTGGCATGTGTGGCTCTTATGGACACCCATGTCACTCAGGCCATTTTCCGCAGTAGGTTTTGTCACCCTGTGCAGTACTGGCTACTATGGTGACTCCAGTATGTGTTATAGATCTCATGATGCCACTATGGGTGTCTAATGTCTGCTGCCTTGACATCCGGCCACCCAATTCCCTTGCGGGTTCACATCCATACCATGGCTACAGGTGAAAACACATTCTACTCCATTTGGCAATTGGTAGGTTGATTGACTTACCTTGAGGGTGTGCCAGACTTGATGATGGTGCTGGAGGGCTGCCTATGTCAGATGCATATAGTACCCTCCCTATACATGGTTGGGCACAGGTAGTGTCATGTTTGGCATCCCTTTTACTGTCTGTGCGAGTCAGAGAGAGGTGTCATTCCCTGGGCCCCTACTGTGTCAGTGCATATGCTATGCGTTGCCTCTTTGCCAAGGCCAGGGCATACTAGGCATGTCCCCTTCTGCCTACTGGGGCAGGCTCAGGTTGTTCCTCCTCCGAGTCACTCTGTGCCTGTACAGGCCTTGGCATTGGTGGGGGGCTGTGTGGCCCTGCCTCATGTTGTTCCTGCTGCAGCTGTTTCCACAGGATCATATTGTGTAGCATAGCACATACCATAACAATCTGGGTACATGTAGCTGGTGAATACTGTAGGGCTCCACCAGATGTGTCCAGACACCGGAACCGTGACCTGAGCATCCCAAACACACACTCTATTATTTGTCTGGTCTGTGCGTGTGCCTCATTATGGTGTTGTTGTTCAGGTGTGTGTGCATTTCTGATGGGTGTCATCAGCCATGGCTCCAGTGGGTACCCAGCATCCCACACCAGGTGACCGTAGGGGATGTCCACATCGTGAAATCTGTGGTACAGCTGCATCAGTTACCATATGTGTGAATCGTCATAGCTTCCAGGGCAGTCAGCACACACATTCAGTATAATGCCCTGGGCATCACATACGACCTGGCAGTTGATGGAGAGGATGCCCCTGCAGTTTATATAGGCCCTACCCTGCTCATCGGGTGGTGCTTTGATGTGTATGTGCATGCAATCTATAGCACCCACTACCCCAGGGTAATTAATTATTTGGTGGAAGAGACGCATATTGCGGGTCAACACCTCACGTGTGTTGAGGAAATATAAGTGCTCACTAGCATGTGCTGACATGGCATCTAGTAACTGATGGAATACTCTGGATGCTGATGCCTGTGAGATGCCCATGTTATCCCCAGTTGTGGTTTGGGAGGTACCTGTGGCTAGTATACCTAGGCCTACACATACCTTGGTATCCAGTGGGATGGGTTCCCCTCGGCCAGTGTGGTGTGTCAGGTGTGGCCTGTACAGCTCAACAATTTGCTGTAGGAGGTCTCTGTCCACCCTATAGCACTCCACTATCTCCAGCTCATATAGCCCCTGGTAGGTTACCCTGGGTCTGTACACTCTTCTCTGTCTCCTCACTGTGGGTTGTTCAGCAGCATTGACATCCTCACCACCATCAGCCTCTTGCACATGTTGTTCTATGTTGCCTGCTGCAGCCCTTCTCATTTTGTAGGTTTGTTTTTAAAATTTCCCCGCTTGTATACACCAGTGGTGTAGAGTGTGGAGAAACCAAGGGGGTAGGTGTTTGCTTGGTTTATAGTGGTGTTCTGGGCTGGGCTGCTCTGCTGTCTGTGTAATTAGCTGGTTCTGATACATTTCACCTGGCAGCTCAGCTATTTCTCCTTGATTACCTTCCTACTGCTGTTTTCTCTTTCCATTGCCTCCCTGTTTAAGCCTGTGTGTGCACCACACAGAGTGCTCATATGTGCACAGAGCTGCTATATATGCTGGTTTAACTTCCTATTTCTTCCTGTGAAACCCAGTGCACGGCGCGCAGACCCGCTTACACTTTGTAAGTAGTGCTAGGCAGTTTGGACACACCTCTAGCTTAGCTGTGCTAAGCTAGGAGCAGTCCCGAGCCACAGGGCTCCAATCCACTTACAGTATGCCTGACACACCCACCCATGATGTCACCCATCTCCTAGTCTTGCACCCAGCTATTTCTACTCTTACACTCTTGGGACCTGTCTCACACCCTGGGGAAATCTGGGATTCACTATCCTTCCCCTCATTTGCATAGGATTGCCTGCTAATGCATAGTTACATGTCCCACACTGGGCCACCCCCTTAGCAACCATTACTCACTGGCCAGGTTGTCTTATGCCTGCCATTGATTTGCATGGCTGAATACTGCTTTTAGTTGGAATGCTTATTTTAGGTTTATTGTATTATCCCCCCCCCCCCCCGATCCCATTTGAGCGCCGCTGCCCTATGCTTAAACAGGCAAGATCAGCAAAAGGAATTTAAAAGTTGTTTTTTTTTTTTTTTTATGCATTTTGCATTGTCAGTAGCTTTCTACTTGGCCATTCCATACTTCATTAATGATATGCAGCCTTTATTTGGAGCTGTCATAGCTCCATTTTGTAGTTTGCAGGAACGTACTCGGTTACTAACCAAGTACATTTCTGCAGACTGCATTCATCCTGCACTGACAGCTGCCTGCTTCCTGGATGACAAATGACCCTCAGTTGCATGGTTTTAACCTGAAAATGAGGGTAATTTGCATACAGGGGCTCGGTCCATGCAAGATTAGCCTAAGAGCTCACGTGCAAGTCCCGGCAGCTCGTTCCTGGATTGCATGTCGGCCACATTGCCGAAAATAGCTCTTAGACTAATCCTGCATGTTCTACAGGGCTTTGTAAATCCAGGGGATTGACTTAACTAACAAATGTTTATATTTACATTATTTACATTTGTTGTTGTCTGCCTTGTGCATTATAAACAGATGTATTTTAGATGAAAAGAAAATACATACATGCCAATCTTGTGCCTTCGGATTTTTATTGTTATTAACTATTTTCATTTGATTTTTATGCACTAGAACTGTTTTGTGTACCTTTTGACTATGCTACGAGAATGGCAGTCATACGCTCTACTTTACTGTAGTACTGATAAATGTCTTGCTTTAATTGAATGAAAGTAAAACATTTGGGAATTATTTGCCCATACATCAGATCCTGGCATGTATAGTTAACCATTTTCAAAACACAAACATATTATAAAATCTATCTCTTTTGTACAGATCAGCTGTAGTTTCCTCCTCTTTTGCAATGTTTTCTTAAACTCAGCTGTTGTATGCAGGAAGTCAGTCTCTGTGAGTTCAGCTAATTTATTTTCTTTATCCTGTAACTGCTGTTCAAGAGTTTTCTGTAATGTTGCATTATGTCTGACATTTTTCAGTAACCTGTTCTGCTGAATCTAAAACTCCTATGCAGTTTTGAAAAAATGTTTGTATAACTTGTCTAAACTTCCTGAACTCATTGTGTCTGTCTTTTAGATATTTATTACATTCTTTTGTAACAAGATATACTGGAGGTTCTGTCAGTAACTGATTTGACTCCTGTTGTAACTCTGAAATTAACCTTTCACATGTGGTGACAGGACATAACTGTTCAACATCTGAATATAATGTAAGCATATTAACTTTGTCTGGTAATTTACCATTAAAATGTTTGTCTGTACAGTCTAACCTTTGAATAATGGCATGCACTGTATTTTTATGACATTGTACACAGAAAGCAGTTTCATATGATTTACACAATAAACATTTGTCATACCCCACATGGTTTTCTTTGAAATACCAGTCAAATATTGTAATACATTTGCATAATGCCTTACTATCAACTTGCCCTAATAAGGTTTTACATTTACTAATGTGCTGTGTATAGCAACATTGCAATTTACTCCATATTTTATCTGGTTGTTCTGCTACATTAAGAGTAAAACTTGGCTTACACCTGCTTGAATTATGTCTAATAGCATCCATACTAAAAAATGTGACACAGAAAAAGGTCTTACCAGTTAGCAAGAAAACATTTGATCCGACTGTTGTTGCAGATGGCTGGAAAGTTTTCGGAATCACTTGAGAAGCTGATGAAACACAGCAAGCAGCGAGATGCTTTGAAAAGTTGGTGTTCACTTTTCTTGGAGAATTTATGGTACTACGACTTTCCTGCACTACAGGCTCAATATGGATTCAGATTCTGAGAAACTTTATCGCTACAAGCTGCATAAACTGGAGTATTTCTGTTTAGGATTTACACATATGTACAAATGTTAGTTACTGCAGTTTGACTGAAGCAACCCTCTGCAGGCCTTACCACTCCCTCTGTTTTTGAATGCAGGTAGGCTTGCCATTGAAAAATTAATTATCAAGGTGCTGGTTACTGTGAAGGATCCAAAGTCTTCTTAAGACACTAAGGTCGTGCTGACTGGATTCTGCTGAAATCAAAGTCTAGTTATAATTGCATACACCATCTGTTGCCCACAGAAACATGCAGAATATACAGTGATACAGCACCAACCTCTGTCACTTTAAAAGCAATAATTAATAAATAGCTTTTTATAACAAACCACACGGACTAGTGTTGCAGCTTTAGTTACACTGTACCACTTTTTACTTCTTGTTCAGAATAAATGCTAACTTTCCTGTACAAAATATTTCTCTTAACAATTTCATTTGCTATAGTCTCTTTATAGTGGTTTTACATCTTGTTTTTCACCTTGGTGTTCTATTTTGACCTTTGAATGAAAACATCTGTTTGCTGGTGGTGCAGAAAAAATATGTTTTCATCCTGTACAGAAATAATGCTGGTATTGTCTTTATCCAGTCAAACTTCCTTGCTTAACAGTGTCATATGATAGAAACACGTACAGATTGTTTTCCTGTTGCCCATTCTTTAAGGAAGCAGGTTAGCTTTCTTACTGACAATGTGAAATGCATACATGCTGTTTTTTTACATTTTTGCTATGTCTGTAAGAGGTCAGCTTTCTTGCTGACAATGTAAAATGCATGCCAATTCTCTAGAAAAACATGTCCATTAAGCAAATTCCTTATTTTTCAAGCCACAGTAATTTTAGTATGGATGCTAATCACATATTACTAAACACTATTTCTACATTTAAGCAAGATTTATTTTATACATTATTTATTTTGCATATTTGTACTTTCAACCTTAATACCTTGTTGAGCACACTCTTACAGGGATGTCACTCTCCCCAAAGGGGATGATGATGATGCATTTTTTTTTCATTCAGTCACCAGTCATTTGTTTGGGTGAGATCCTCTTGGAAGATGTCAACATCACTAGGGGAATTGATGACAATGACAGTGTCCAGCTTGCAGTCATCTGGAAAACTGGTCAGCCATAGCCCACTAGTTTTGATCTGCATCTCAGAAAAGTATATCCCAAACAACACAGGCCCCAAGACTGATACCTGGAGAACACCACTCATTATGGGTCTACTTCTTAAGGTGGCTTCCCCTATTTTGACTAGGTAGATTCTATCAGTGAGAAAATTTGCTACCCATCTGGTAACATACGGATCAATGCCTGGTTGACAGGGGTCTATATTATAACATAGAAGTCTAAAAACTTTGAATGTTATAATATCGAACCCAGTAGAGTGAACGCTTGAAATAGCGAAGCTGCAGAACACTGATTCATTGGGCCGTTTCTGCAACTTTGCTATTTCCTCAACTGTGGAGCGAAGGTTACGGACCGGGTTAAGGTAAGTGTGCGAATGAAGGTGAGTGTGCGATTGAGCATGGGTTAGGTGAGTTAGGGTTAGGGCTTGGGTCAGGTAAATGTGTGATTGTGTGGACGTGAGGGTTAGGGTGGGGTAGGTGAGTTAGGGTTAGGGAGCAGGTAAGGTGAGTGTGCAATAGTTAGGGACCTTAGGGTTAGGGTTGGGTTAAGGTAAGTGGGTAGCTAGTGGTGTATGTCTGGTTTTGTGTAGGGTTTTGTGAAGTGTATGTGTGTGGATTATTTATTTTGGTGTGCTTGAGTTGTGCTTATGTTTGTCGGAACAGCAAATGTTTTCCCTGGGAAAAAATTTGCTATTCTGACTGTTTGGTTTTCTGGTGTTTTGATTGAATGGGTTTGATATTATAACATTCAAAGTTTTTAGACTCCGATGTTATAATATAGACCCATTGACAGAGGGTCTATGTTAAATCATCGAATGTTTAAAAAAGCAAACGATGATTTATCGAACCCATGTAAGCAAAAGCTTACAATCTCGAATGCTAACATTACATAAAGTGGGAGGCTTTGCTCCCCATACCCCTTGATGTGGGAGGATGTTCTCCCCACACACCCCCCTACTTAAATATACCAACTCTGAGATCACACTACAGTCATGAAAATGACAAAGAAATGGAAGCTGCCAAGGAATTTCTTTCCCAGGGAAAGAATTCGCTTATATGCTGTTTCGCTATTTTGCCTTTTCGTGCTTTCAAGTTCAATCAAGACACATTCAAAAGAATGCATCTTCAATCATTTAATAGGAACCCTTGACAGAGTTTATCTATTACACCTGCGTGGGGAATAGTATCAAAGTCTTTGGTCAGATCAAGGTGTGTCACTAGATTCATTAGGGCAAGGGAGAGAGGAATGGGCATACAGTGGCCAGTAGTAGTGATGCAGTTATTAGAGTTTACCCTTACCCTAAAATAGGAGGGTTCAACACTGTGCATAGAAAAGGATCATGCAGCAGCAATCAGCTGATATCAGAAGGCCTGCAGAAGGTCTGATCCTGCCCAGACTTTTTCTGCAGGGAAAATTCTGCAGTGATGGGGCATGATGAAGTTAAAAGAGGAGGATGGGCATTTACCTATGAGACTCAGCAATGTTGAGCACCTCTGGGATGCCTTGTGCAGCTCTACATGTGAGGTCTAATTGTTCAAGACAGCAGATTTATTGGCTTTTTGTGGAACATATAGCATATAAGTGATATTGCAACAGAGCAAGTGTACAAAACCGGCTAGTGTATTAGGAGCCAAAAAAGTAATGGAAAAGAGGGATAGGATACAGGTATACCTTAAGGGGAATCTTACAAATCAGTAAGAGAAAGGGAGCTGGCAATGATTACACCTTCATGGAGGCTCTCAATAAAAATCTACCTAAACAGTAGTGACCTCCAAGGCAGAAATTCACTTGACCACCACAACACAACACTAATCACGAGACACATAACTCTCCTAAACAGTGTGTCACTCAATCAAAGCCCCTAAGGCAAAACACCATGCCCAACACACTAGTCATAGGTGACTCAATAGTGAGGTACACTGATGTCCCACTCACTAGGTTGAATAAGGAGAAAGCAATAGTCAGCTGCCTGTCAGGTGCCAGGATCTGCTGCATAATGCATGCACTCAGGTCCCACAACAACAAGTACAAATATGACACTGTCATTGTACATGTGGGTGTGAATGACCTGAGACATACCTCCCTGGACTACATGAAGAGAGACATGGAGGACCTCTCGGATTATGTAGCTCAGGTGGGCATGACCCTAGCCCTGAGCAGCATCCTACCATCACCCAGAATGATACCACAGTACAAGCAGAAAATGATTGATTTCAACAATTGGCTAAGTTTCTGGTGTCATTCTAAGGGAGATCCAGTATCTGTCTGCCTGGGATGACATTACCGACAGACCTTGATGCTTTTCCAGAGATGGTCTGCATCTGTCACCCCTGGGCTTCCGGACACTGGCCAAGGCTCTTGCCACCGCTATAGTGCCTTTTTAGGCAGTGTTACAAAGACCAAATTACCACCATAACATCTACAAACAAATGCAATCTGAGGGTCATGTTGCTCAACGCTAAAAGTCTAAATCTCAAAATGCACTCGCTCAAAGCACTCCTTTAAATGGAGAACATCTACATTTGTGTCATAACAGAGACCCAGTTCAAGGCAGCAGAAAGCACCCCTGCATTACCAGGCTACAACTCATTCCACACCTTTTGGCACCAGAACTTGGACTCAAGCTCCAAAGGTGGTGGTGTTTCCATATTCATAAAGGATGCACACACCTCCAGACTGGAAGCCCAACATAATGCATCTGAGATACTTCAGGTGCAGCTAACATTGGGTAAGACAGTAATTCAGGTCGTAGCCTGCTATAGGTCCCCAACCATGTCCCAAGACACACACTCCATGTTCCTAAGCACCCTGGAGAATATTAGGGTCCAACCTAATACCCTCATACTGGGCAACTTCAGCTACTCCTCCATTAATTGGGAAAGCTACTCATGTACCAATTCACCTGCCCAATGTTTGCTGGAATTCATTAATTCCAGTGCCCTGGACCAGCTCATTTTTACCCCCACTAGAGGTGCAACCATTGCTCTACACCAATAGTCAACTCCTCCCTGGTTAGATACAACCATAAACTAATCACCTTGGATATCCACATCCCTCCCACCCCTCCTCCAAAGGAAACCACCATGAAAAACTTCTCCAAAGTTAATTTTGGGCTCCTAAAAACAGAGGTTGCTAACTTCACAGCACCCATGCAAATGGAGAATAGTTGCATGACTGCCAAATCATACACCAATGCACTGTACAAACACATACACGAATACATGGATCTCACCATATCCAATAGAACCAAGACGCTCTCCTCCAAAAAAAGGAAGCCAATCTGGTGGTCCCCTGCCATAATCAAACTCTACAATAGAAGGGGGAAACTGCTGCAGAGTAAGGTGAAGTCCCAAGACTGGAAAAAACTCCCTTATCAGTCTCAACAAAAAGTTGACATCCCTCATCAAATCCTCCAAAGCTAGCTATATAAACGGAATTGTAGCTGATAGTAAAGACAACCACAAGGCCTTCTATAGTTATGTAAGGACTCTCCACAGCAACACCCAGATTTGCTCTGAGCTACTGCACAATGGTACCTCCTATACCGAGACAACAGATATTGCCAATATACTGGCTGACAGATTCAGTGCCAACTTTACCCCCCCCTCAGAGGACCAATCACAATACCAGTACATTGCCATGCACCCAGTATTACTGCTGCACAGGTTAAATAAGCACTGTCCAAGGCCAATAATACAGCTTCTATGGGAACTGACAATATCCCTGGCTGTGCTATACATGAACTACAGAATGAACTGGCACCTCACCTGTGTGCCCTGTTCAGTCACAGCCTCACCTCAGGCTTTGTCCCTACTGAATGGCACACTGCTACAGTCATCCCTCTCCACAAAGGAGGAGCAACTACAGACCCCAGGAACTATCAGCCCATTAGCCTGATGAGTCTGATATGCAAAGCTATGGAACGCATCATCATGGACCTAATCAACAAGGATATAGGGAATCTCCAAACTCTGTATCCCACACAGTTTGGTTTTGTGAACAGTAGATCATGCCTGCTCAACTTGGTCAACTTTTTTGAGTCAGTCACAAGAGAAGTGGATGAAGGCAAGGTGGTTCATACAGCCTACCTTGATCTGGCGAAGGCCTTTGATACCATTCTCCACTCAGGAATCATAGAGAAACTCACTAAGCTAGACATCAACCCCTATATCACTAGGTGGGTTGCAAACTGGCTCACAGATAGAACCCAGAGTGTGAAAGTAGCTGACTCCAAGTCAGACTGCCGACCAGTCACAAGTGGAGTCCCACAGGTTTCAGTCCTGGGTCCTCTCCTGCTTGGCATCTACTTCTCTGAAGTCCAGGCCAACATGAAGGGTCTCTGGCTGACAAAGTTTGCAGACGATTGCAAGTTGGGAGGTATTATTAACTCTCCAAGCGATGTTCGCATCCTACAGAAAGGCCTCACTGAGACCAACAACTGGTGTCAGAACCATGGCCTTAAGCTCAATGCCAAAAAATGTGTCATCAATTTACCAGAAAGGCTCATCCAGACTCTGCTACACTTTGCTGTGAAGGAAATGTTAGTTTGCTGTTATTTTTTGTATTTCTGTATTGCCTTTCTATATTTTGAATACTGTAGTTTGTTTTCTTTACCTTGTGTTTTGCTTGCATTCTGTTTTAACAGCATATTAAAACTTCAAAAGAGACCACAGCTCTCTCTGTTCTGAGTCAGGCAGAATTTTTCCTTCCCTCCCACCCATTTAAGTTGTCTTGTTAAATACCACTGTCTTTCTAGTTGCCCGCCTCTTATGTTAATCTGACCATATATCTCATTTCTCTCTACTTTCACTGGCTTATGTGAGTAATCACAAAACCATCACTTTTGAAATCCCACCCTTCAATTATTTAAATTTATTGGCCATCCTACAGTATTTCATAGTACCAAAATACAAAAGTAACCACCCCTTTCAGTCCATCTTGCTGTTTTAAAAATAGTAACTCTCCACTAAACCTTAACTTTTAAACAGGTAAAACTCAAGTTACCTACTTTCATATCTAACTTCTCTAGTGCACACTGCAGAGTGCATTCTTTTCAATCTTACCTTTAAGCATCCCTGTTACTAGCACTTTCTCTAATACCTGATCATCTCTACTTGACTCCAAGTAGACTTTTCTCTATCTGTTAAACCTAGCACTTGCTCCTACAGTACTTATTACCTTGATACGGCACTCTTATAGATAGCACCCCAAAAGGCAAACCCCATTTCTCGGTCACCCACGTCCCCGGAATCTCTTTTAAAGTTTTTTGTCTAGTCCTTCTAGCATGTCGAGGATCAGTTGCTAGTGTCCTCTCCTGCTCAGCTGGTGAACCTGGGAATATTGAGGCAATGTTACAATTGCCTCATGTACACAGACAACCCTCTCCTCCTCCCACAAAACACAAATACATGCGAGAGATGCAACTATACGGCCAAACTGGAGGCTGAGCTCTCTCAACATAGGACTGGCAAGACCAGTCAGGAGGAGAAGGTTACCACACACACTATAGACCCAGTCTCACATAGTACCATCACAACCTCAAATCATACACATAAACACACAAAGACATACTCGGCTCTGATCAAAAATCTACCAAAACAGCAGAGGCCACCAAAGCAGACACCCAAACAACCACCACCTCAGAACACAACACCTGCAACACATAGACCTCACAGTCAGAGTGTCAAACAGTCACAGCCCTTAAGGCCAAACACAATGCCAGACACACTAGTCATTGGTGACTCCATAGTCAGACACACTGACGTCCCGCTCACCAGACTGAGTAAGGAGAAGGTCACAGTAAGCTGCCTGTCGGGCGCTAGAATCCGCCACATAACGCAAGCACTCAGGTCTCCCAACAGCAGGTACAAATACGACTCAGTCATTGTCCACGCTGGTGTAAACGACCTGAGACATACCTCCTTGGACTACATGAAAAGAGACATTGAGGAGCTCTCTGATTATGTAGCCCAGGCAGGTATGACCCTGACCTTCAGCAGTATCCTACCTTCACCAAGAATGATGCCACAATACAGAGATAAGATGATCAGCTTTAACAATTGGCTTAAACTCTGGTGTCATTCAAAGGGGATCCAATGTCTGTCTGCCTGGGATGACATGCTGGACAAGCCATGCTGCTTCGCAAGGGACAGCTTGCACCTGTCACCCCTGGGATTCCGGATATTGGCAAAGGCTCTTGCCACCCCCATAGTGCCTTTTTAGGCAAGGCTCAAATTCTAAACCTACCACCCTAGAACACAAAAAAGGAAAAAAACTAAGGGTAATGCTGCTCAATGCCAGAAGTCTAAATCTCAAAATGCACGCACTCGAGGCCCTTCTCAGTATGGAGAACATCGATGTCTGTGCAGTGACAGAAACCTGGTTCAAGGCTCCTGAGAGCACCCCAGCACTATCAGGTTTTACCTCTTATCATGCGTTCCGGCCCCAAAATCCGGACAATACCAAGAAAGGAGGGGGGGGTATCCATATTCATCAAGGACACCCACACCTCAAGACTGGTGGCAACGCACGATGCATCAGAGACCATCCAGGTGCAATTAACCATAGGCAAGACTGCTCTGCAAATTGTAGCATGTCACAGGCCACCCTCACAAACTCAGGAACCTCACATGGCCTTCCTGAAAACACTAGAGGGGATAAATGTATCACCAAACACCATCATACTAGGTGACTTCAATTACCCTAATATAGACTGGGAACACTACTCAAGCCCAAACACCCTAGCCCAAAAGTTCCTGGAATTCATAAACTCAAATGCCATGGAACAACTAGTCACCATCCCCACAAGAGGAGAAAACATACTTGATCTCATCATCGCGAACATGGGAGCACAATGTTCAACACCGGAAGTATACCCTCACTGGTGAGATCAGATCACAAACTAATCTCACTGGAGGTCCTCATCCCACCCCACCTGAAATAAAAAGACCACAGTAAAGAACTTCTCGAAGCCGACTTCACACTTCTAAAGACTAGTGTGGTCTCCTTTAAGGCCCCGAGGCATGGAAAACAGTACTCAAGCCGCTGAATGACTTACAAATGCCTTCTACCAGCACCTGCAGGACTGCATGGATAAGGCAATCCCAAGCAAAACAAAGACTCTTTGTACCAAAGGCAAGCGTCCAGTCTGGTGGACCCCAGCCATAAACAAACTCTACAACAAAAGGAGGAAGCTACTACAAGATAGAGCAAAATCCTTAAAAGGTAAGACACCCTTGATCACTATAAGTAAAAACTAAGAGCTCTCATAAAATCATCCAAAGCAAATTTTGAGAGAAAAATAGCTAAAGACTCAAAAGACAATCATAAGGCCTTCTTTAGCTATGTTAGAAACCTGGGAGGAAACTCCCAGATATGCTCAGAACTAGTTCAAAATGATGTGAAGATTACTGATCCTACAGACATTGCCAACATACTGGCTGACAGGTTCAGTGCAAACTTCTCCCCTCCCCAAAGGAGAGATATCTATACCAAGCGATTGCAGCCCCCAAACATCTCCAACGCCCAAGTGAGAACTGCTCTCTCCAAAACAAAAAACACAGCATCCATGGGACCTGATGGTGTCCCCGGCTGTGTGCTCCACGAACTCAACGAGGAATTAAACCCACAGCTAGGACAGCTGTTTAATCATAGTCTTACCTCTGGATACGTACCCAGAGAGTGGCGCACTGCAACTGTGGTCCCACTTCACAAAGGCGGTGCCTCCACCGACCCTGGAAATTACCGGCCCATTAGCTTGACAAGCCTTATCTGCAAAGCCATGGAGAGGATCATAATGGACCTCATAAATAAAGACATAGGGAATTTGCAGACTTTGGATCCATCCCAGTTTGGCTTTGTCAAAGGCAGATCATGCCTTCTAAACTTGGTTGACTTTTGAAACAGTCACCAAAGCCATTGATGAGGGAAAGGCAGTCCATACAGCCTACCTCGATCTGGCGAAGGCCTTCGATACAATACCCCACTCGGGTATCATTGAAAAACTCATCAGCTTAAATGTTAACCCATACATCACAAGATGGGTTGCAAACTGGCTGAGTGACAGAACCCACAGGGTCAGAGTTGCTGGCGCCATGTCAGACTCAAAGCCTGTCACAAGTGGTGTACCACAGGGCTCAGTCCTGGGCCCACTCTTGTTTGGCATCTACTTTTCCGAAGTACAAGCAAACACAGGAGGTTTATGGATGACAAAGTTTGCAGATGACTGCAAACTGGGCGCCATAGTAGAAAACACATCTGACACAGATATCCTTCAGAAGGGTCTCACAGAAATGGATAACTGGTGCCAGAGCCATGGCCTAAAATTAAATGCCAAAAAATGCATAGTCATACCCTTCGGGAAAAACAAGGTTACCCCTAGCTACCAAATAGGTGGCAATCCACTGAGCACAGAAGAAGTTATCAGGGACCTGGGACCCAGGTTGATAGTAGTCTGTCATTCGACACCCATGTAGCTAAAGTAGTTAGGAAGACCTTCTACATTGCCCACCTTATCATGAAGGGATTCTCATCTAGATCAAGGGAGGTCATAGTCCCCCTTTACTCATCACTCATCAGACCAATGATTGAGTACAATGCCCCATTTGGAATGTATCTGACCCGACACTTGCAGCAGCTGGAGAGGCCACAAAAGTTCCTCACCAAAAGGATAAAGGGTCTCAAACATCTGTTCTATGCTGCCCGACTGAAAGAACTCCAGCTCTATTCAGTCGCACCGCTTGCTCAGAGGTGACCTTTGCCTAACATACAAGGCCATGTCAAACCCAGATTTGATGAATATGCTTCACCTCAAAAATCTAGATCCGTCAGAGCCACAAGGGCGGAGACTTCAACCTCGACACGGCTATTAATAGGACGTGCTGGAGGGATAGATTCATCACCCAAAGACTCCCTATGCTGTGGAATAAAATCCCGGTATATGTGAGGCAGAGCACCTCGCTGGCCTTGTTCAAGAGAAATCTTGACCAATGGATGGGAGATCGCAGATATACCCCAGGGATTACCTCAGTGTCACTGCTCGACAGAGGCACAGCAAAATAATGGGTATAGTTCCCCATACTAAAGGGGTGGCGTAAGCCACAAAACTATGGGCTAGGCTTGTAAATGCCCTCGGGCAGATAGCCTAGTATGAACCTATGAACCTATGAACCTATCATCCCCTTTGGAAAAACCCGGTTCCCATGAATTACCACATCGATGGTAGTCCACTGAACACAGAAGGAGTTATAAGAGATCTGGGAACAAAAGTTAAAAGTAACCTTTCTTTTGACCACCACATTGCCACATTGTGGTCAGAAAGTCCTTCTATGTGGCACATCTCATTACTAAGGGTTTTACATCCAGGACGAAAGAGGTCATTGTGTCTCTCTACTCTTCCCTCATTAAGCCAATCATCGAGTACAATGCCCCATTTGGCATGCACCTCACCAGACACCTGGAACAACTGGAGAGGCCACAAAAGTACCTCACAAAGAGGATCCTAGGCCTTAAACACTTGTCCTATTTGGACAGGCTCAAAAGACTCCAGCTATTCTCTGTCTCATAACACCTACTTAGAGGCGATCTCTGCTTGACTTACAAAGCCATATGTGACCCAGCTCTGTTAGAAATGCTACATCTAAAGAAATCCCAAACCCTCCATACCACACACTCCAAAGACCTCAACCTCATTACCACAATCAACAGAACATGCTGGAGGGACAGGTTCATAACACAGAGACTGCCCATGCTATGGAATAGACTTCCCATACATGTCAAGTAGAGCATCTCACTGGCCCTCTTCAAGAGAAATCTTGATGAGTGGATGGGAAATAGAAAATTCACCCCAGGGAATCACTCCAGTGGCTCTGCTCAACACAAGTACTGGGAGCTAAGGTCAGTTGGCACAATGCCAGGGTAATCCTATGGGCTAGGCTTGTAAAGGCTCTAGGGCCTTTAGCCTAGTACACACCTATGAACCTATAAAGTGCAATTTCCCATAACAGCACCCAGAGATCACAGTCAGTCTGAGGCTGGTTTCTCCCTCTTTCTCCAAATCCACAATAAGACTCCCCACTGGCACAGCTATAGATTTGAGATCTCAGTTGTGTAGTTGTGTGGCCAAGCTAAGACCTCCTGCACCCTCTTTGTTTACCAGTGCTTCATGTCCCTGTCCAAGTAGCTGACACACACTTTGAGATTTGATTTATAAACGAACAAACACACACACACACACACACACACACACACACACACACACACACACACACACACACACACACCTGGGAAAGGCTGGCACAGGTTTACTAGCTATGCCCCCTTTGGACCAGTCCATAAGGAAGTTACCACTGCCACCAGACAACTCTTTATCAGCTACTTTAAGGCCCTTAGCAAAAGGTGTCCAGTCTTACTGTGTAATGTTACTATTAATCCAAATGGTAGTTTGACCAAGAGCAAAGCTATTAGGAGTGACCCACAGTGAACCAAATACATATGCAAGTACTCTCAGAGCTTAAATATGTCTCACAAAACATATATATATGTATTTTTAGCATGAATTTTTACTAATGGCACTGAGTGTTGAGGAAATGATGTAATGTCTGCTGTAGTGATTGGTCAGGGGGTATTATTTAAACTGTGTTGTTTAAATTGTTGTATTCTGAAGAATTCTTATACCTGATGAAAGCGCTAAATTAGAGTGATTGGATTTATCTTGGCGGCATTTCTGCCTGCTTAAATGTTTGCCTTAGATTTATCAGTTTATTTGTTTTACATTTCTAAGTGTGTATAATATGGATATAGGCGAGCAGTTAGCTGGCACTGATGGCTCCGATTTACAAGTCGTTCTTAGGTCTGTTTCTGTACTGATGCAAACTGCGGCTGATCTTTCAAAAAAAGTGGACAGATTAACGAGCGATCATAATATTGGTAATTTTAATCAAGGAAACATTGGGAATTCATAACAGTCCGATCTATCTTTGTTAACCCCTGGCTAAAGGACTGGTTGTCATGACGACGCTGGAGAGGGTGGTTCTTCACGTAATGGACTTCAAAGTGGAACACTTATATGTTCATCAATTTTGCGTGGTGTGCGTGATGATGTTAACCCGAACTTTTCAGTGGAGGATTGGCTCAAAACGGATTTTGGGCTAAATCAAGCGAGAGTTATTAATCCTTGTAACCAAGGCACTTTAGACCAAGAATTATTTGCCTTCAAGGACTTACTTTCAAAATACAAAAGGCTTCAGCTGGAAAACGAATATCTTTTGGAATGTGTTAGACAGGAGCAAATACCAAAGGGACTACGTCTTTGGAAATATCCCACCGGCTTAGCGAAGGACTTGCCTCTACGTAAGGAACTTTTACAGTTTTTTAACAGACAAGGCTGTGAGTTATTACAAATACTTATTACTGAAAATAATAGAAAAATGGCTTTATTTTTAAGAGACATCAATATACTGGACTCTAGCATAAAAAATTACTTATTGTTTGATGTAAAGAGGTATGAGTTTCAAGCCATGTTTACTAATGTCAATACTGAACTGGCTGAATTAAAAAATAGGAAAGAAAAGAAGTTATTGAGGGATAAGATTGATTATGAGGGGGGCAAAGCTTACCCTGATCCACCGAGGGGACAGCAAGGCCAACCTGGGGAATATGTCAATGCACCAACAGAAGGGTATGATACTGATATATTTGAACATAACAACACTAGTACTGGATCCCCTTTAGGCCCACCTACTCTGAGGAGATCAGAGAGATTAATGAATCAGAGGCAGGGGAGGCAAGGCTATGGCAGATATGTGAACAACTTTCAAGAAGCCCCACGGAGGAGAAGTTGGGGCCCCCACCAGAGATAATTGATGACTGTGATATTATTAATACCAATAATTGTAACATTATAGTTAATGCAATTGGAGATTTTAACATCTATAATTACAGCCAAGTTTTAGTAAACACTGAATGGGCTGATTTGCTTTCAAAGGGACTCAATTTTGTACCAGAGAGGAAAGGCAGTATAGTGGATATTATTCTACAGCTGAAGTTGTTCACTAGAAAAATGAATTTAGCTTTGTACTTTTCTAACTCTAATATGGTAACCAACTGTGAAACGCTTCGGAGACCTAGCACTTTTTTTCCCCCTCCAGACCCTTTAGTGCAAATATTTGAAGGTTTATGTGAAACTGAGATTAGAGGGGTATTTTATAAAAACAATAACACCTTTGGGGCAAAAAACCTGTCAGAGAGAGAAAAAACTGTAATGAATGATATTATTGGGCAGAGGGAAATTAGAATTATGAAGCCCGATAAGGGTGGGGGAATGGTCATTATAGATTACAGTGACTACAACAGTAAAATGTTTGAACTACTCTATAGTGATGTTTATTTAGAAGTCTCGCATAACAAATTAAATATAGCTTATCGTAATATTGATTTGGATCTTGAACAACTGGTACTTAATGGACAGGTTATGCTAGAGACGTTTGAATTTTTAGAGACCAAACACCCCAGGATCCCAACAATATTTGGGATCCCAAAGATTCATAAATCCATCTCTAATCCACCAATGCGACCAATAGTAGATGCCAAAGCATCTAAAACTTTTAGGATAGCTAAATTTATTGATGAGAAGGTTAAATATGTTTTAGATGGACGGGCCTCAATAATCAGGGACTCATGGGATTTTCTTAGAAAAATTAGACAGGACATGCTTGATGATGACCTCATTCTTGTCACCATTGACATTTGTGATTTGTTCTCAGTGATACCACATCAAATAGGCCTTGAGTGGTTTTATGACTTTCTATGTAGTAATAATACACTAGACCACGATACAATATTGACAATTCGGTCTTGTATGGAAATTGTACTGGAGGACAATTTCATCACTTTTGAGGGGCACTTATTTAAACAAAGGCAAGGTGTTGCAATGGGTGCTTGCTGTGCTCTAATTTTCGCTAACATTGTGTTAGCGCAATGGGAGGACTTGTATGTATTTAATTCTGAATTCAGGACTTCATGGGTACTGTATGGGCGGTACCTGGATGATATTGTCCTGTTTTGGACGGGGAGTGAAAATGACCTGAAGAGGTTTTTCACTTTTATTAATGAAACAACTACTTTCTTGAGATTCACTATTAATAAAGAATTGGATTTTGTGAACTATTTGGATGTCACCATTGTGAAAGATTATGAAAGGAAATGTTTTACCTCCCAATTATTTAGGAAACTGACCTATTCAAATTCTTTATTACATTTTACGAACTGGCACCCATTGCATCAAAAGAAGGCCCTGGTAAAAGGTCAATATGTAAGATTGGCCAGGATGGTGTCTGACCCCGATGAATTCAACAGAGAATGTGGTATTATGAAAGACATGTTGGCAAGGAGAGGGTACCCAGAAGTGTTTGTGAATGACATCGCTGATGAGGTCAAAAACAAAATGATAAGTGGCCACTTTTTCCCCTCTCTTAGCTAAGGAAAATACGGATGGAAGGACTGACAGAGAAATTAGGCCCCATGGTTTTGGACATGCATTAACACTTACTTTTACTTCCAATTTTTATGACATTAAGAACATTATTAATAAATATTGGAGAATATTTTACACTGACCTTGATGTGCAAGAAAAAATAGGGAATAAACCTATAGTTTTATATAAAAAGGATACCTCATTAAAAGGAATATTAGAAAGAAAAAACAACAACTCTGAGCAGCAAGGTGGTAGTTTTAGGTGTTGAAGATGTCCCCAGTGTCCTTACATGATGGATGCTGTGAGTATTAGGATTAAAAAGTTTGGGAGTATCAAAACTGCAAAAAAAAGTTATTGCTATAATTAAGGGGTTGTCTATGTGGCAACATGTGACTCCTGTGAGAGTTACTACGTGGGAAAAAACAAAAATGCACTTAGATCAAGAATTTATCAACACCTCTATGACATTAAACATAAAAATGACAAAAATGCCCTATATAAACATATTACTAGTCACCCTCAACATGGTTTTAGGTTTATCATTGTGGAACAAGTTGATTTGGGGCCACGGGGGGACCAGTTGATTACATTCTGGAGTTTATGGAGCTGAAGTGGCAAATTAAACTAAATGCTTACCAAGCTTTAGTGCTGAATGACAACATTTCTATGTGCCCTTTGTTGAGGCTTAAATCTATGTTTATGGTATGAACCATGCATTATTTTATAGATTATACATTAACATTTATAATAATGTTTTAACAATCTGCATTTTTTATATTTAATTTTCACATTTTTATATTGTCTAATATAAACATATATATATATATATATATATATATATATATATATATATATATATATATATATATATGTGTATTTTTATCATGAATTATTACTAATGGCACTGAGTGTTGAGGAAATTATGTAATGTCTGCTGTAGTGATTGGTCAGGGGATATTATTTAAACTGTGTTGTTTAAATTGTTGTATTCTAAAGAAGTGTTATACCTGACGAAAGCGCTAAATTAAAGAGTGATTGGATTTATCTTGGTGTCATTTCTGCCTGCTTAAGTGTTTGCCTTGGATTTATATGTCTCACAAAATATCAGCCACAAAGATAGATTTAAATATATTTAATAATAAATAATAAAAGAACAAGAAAATACACAGTAAATCGTCACTATAACTTCAGAGTTCAAAATCACAGTAAATATTTAAAACAACATTGCAACACAGTCTCAAATAAATACAGAAAACATTGAATATTTACTATATTCCCTACTGAATCTAAAATAAATTACTGTATCACTAGTTAACATACTTACAGAGCAAGGCAAGTGCAGTGAGTGGATGTTCTTGTCAGGTCAAAGACATACAGAATGCCCTGTCTCTCTCTCTCTCAGAGAGTTCTTAAATTAATATCTCAAATATTGCTGCTGGGATACTTGCAGGAGGAAATCACTTTTGTCATCTGACTATCCCAGGTGAAAATCCCCATTGCTAGAAACTGCCAGCATTTAGCATCTCCTTGTGAAAATACGTGTCTATATCACAACATCGAAGTGTCAAAACTTTGAATGTTATACCATCAAACCCAAAACCATGAAAGCTGAAAACTCCGAAGACTGAGAACAGCGATTTTTTTCCCTGGGGAAAAAAAAAATCACTGTTCTAGTACAAAACAAGAAACACACAAACACTAGAAACTATTTCTAATGTGGGGGGCTGTGATCCCCACACCCCCCCTACTTAAATATAACAACTCTGAGATCACACCACAGTGGAGGAAATAGCAAAGCCGCGGAAACAGCCCACCAATTTTTTTCCCTGGGAAAGAATTTGATGTTCTGTGGCTTCGATATTTTCAGTCTTCGAACTTTCAAGTTCGAGGTTTTGGTGTTCGAACTTTTCAGCGTTCAAACTTTTGATATACACCCGAAAATACATAGCCTTCAGATGTTTGCAACTGCTGGAAGACATATAACAATAAAACACAAAACAATGCAGAAGGCTCCTTAGTTTTAGACATCCTAAAATGCTGCATTGAAACTAACTTTTATGGTGCAGTTATAAAACAATTTAATTTCCACTATTTTCTTGAAGTTTTAAGTTAACCCTCCATGTTTTAGTTTCCACTACTATTAAAACATATACATTTACACAGTTATAATAGTTTATAGGGATTTATGTTCTTTTCCAGTAGGGTACACTGTGGATACATCTTTAAGCTCAGTACTGCACAAACACTTTTTACATACACTTCTGTACCAGCAGTTTGATATACACATAACATACAGTTCTAATACATTCGTAACACAAGTATATGAATCATTTTGACATTCCCAACTGACATATAATAATTTACCAAATTCCAGACAGCTGTGCAGGCAATACCTCCCTCTGTCACACTTCTATATATATAAATCATATTAATATTCACAAATGACATATAATTATTTACAAAATTCCAGATAGCTAGGCTGATAATATTTCCTTTTGTGACACCCCCCCCCCACTGAAAACTCAAGCTAAATTTTAAAGTGACCCTTGAGAAACATTGCTTGAGAGGGTGAGCTTATCTGGGAATACACTACTCTATAACCTGTCTTGAGATTCCAGCTGCCTTGGCATTGCTGACCCCAGTACAGTGCTGCACTGCCCTGTCATACGCCTGCAACCCTAGGCTCCACCATAGAAATTTGGGACTTTGCTGGCTGGCTCCCTGTAGTCACGGATCCCACTCAGACTCCTCCCTGACTCATACAGCAAATGCTTAGCACCAGAGCTTCCCTGTCATGTTAAGCTTTCATCATGTTACCATGGTACAGTTTGGGAACCTGCTTCCTGCCTAGCAGTTCTATCATGTAGTTAACATCACTGACCTTCCTTACCACTTTGAAGGGTTCCTCCCAAGCTACCTGTAGCTTGTTGTGTCTGATAGGAATGAGAACCATTACCTGCTGCCTTACAGCATACTCTCTAACTTGAGCATTCCTGTCATACCAGACATTTTATTGCTGCTGGGCTTCTGCCGGGTTCTCCTAGACCAACCCATGAGCTCCCTGAACCTTGTCCTGAGGTTTAGAACATATGCCACAACAGACTCCTTGTGGGATTCACACTCACCATCCCACTCATCTCGAATCAAATCTACAGGTCCCCTCACCCTATGCTATACAGCAACTCAAAGGGTGAAAACCCTGTGGATTACTGGGGTACCTCTCTGTCAGCAAACAACAGATGAGGCAAATATTTGTTCCACTCCCTCTAATACTCATCTGCAAATGCCCATAGCATGGTCTTGAGTGTAGAGCTTAACCTCTCAACAAGATCATTAATCTAAGGATGATAGGGTGTGGTCTTTAGGTACTTCACCCCACAGTGCTTCCACAGACAAGCCAGCAGGTCTAACATGAAATTGGCACCTCCGTCAGTCAGTATTTATTTTGGGAAACCTTCCTTGCTAAAAATCTCTAACAATGTATTTGCCACCTTTTCTGCCTCAATGGAGGACAAAGTCACTCACTCGTGGTATCTGCTAGCATAATCTACTACCATAGGATATACTTTTTCCCTACAGAACTTGGGATACTCAGAGGCCCCACAATATCCATAGATACCCTCTGAAATGTCTCCTCAATAACAGGAAAAGGCATCAAAGGAGCTTTTATCTTGTCTCCTGCCTTGTCTACCTTTTGGCACTATTCACAGGTCCTGCAGTACCCTGTTATATCTCCAGAAATCCCAGGCCAATAAAAGTTCTGCATAATATGTCTCTTTTTATGTTTTATGCCAGTATGACCTGCAAAGGGAATATCATGGGCTATGGCTAGAAGTGCCAGATGGTAGGCCCTGGGCACTACCAACTGCTGTATTCTCTCACCCTCTAGCCCTCCCTCAGGAGTCCACTATCTGCACAGTAACCCTTTGTCCCAGTATACAGATTTTCCTTTTCCTTGACAATCAGGTGCCTCACTGGCTATCTCCCTCAGGCCCTGTAATGTAGGGTCTGAGAGCTGAGCCTCTCTCAACTCTCTCTGTGTAGCCCTTCCGATCTCCCCTTCCAAAGGAAGTCTGGTATTCTCTGACAGTGGTGCCTCACTGTCAGCCTGGGTACTACTACTCACCTCTGCCCTTGCAGTCACTCTGTCCAAGGGAACATCAGTATCCAAAAGCACCTGTCGTTCTGCTTCAGTGTCACTGCTACAGGTTAGCCCCCCTTCCTGAAGTAATCACCACGCAAGTCCTGGCTTCAAGTCTGTGGTCTGTCTGAGTCCCCCCAGGCTACCAGACCCACATGCTTTTTTCCAAGCCTGACTGCATGTCACTGCATTCACACAAAGTACTGCATTTTCAAAATCAGTCCCTATCACGACATCTGCAGGGATATCCTCAAGCACACCTACTTCCTGGCTTCCTTTTCCACCATCCCAGTAAAGGTGAACCCTAGCCAAAGGTATTTAGAATGGGGTCCCTCCTAAAGCTCTGACTGGAGTAGACTGCCCAAGCAGTAGTGCTCCTCTTTAACCATCGCAGGTTTCACAATGGTTATGTCAGATGATGTCTCTCTTAGCAGTGGCATCTTTCCTATCCACTAAGATAGGATATAACCTCTTGTGGTAGTTTGGTACCCTTGTTGCCTGGATACAACTTACTGGTGGCATTTTGTCACTCCCACTTACTGGCTCTCCCACCTTTTGTTCCCCACTTTGCCTCTGTGGACAGCTATATGCTACATGGCCCCACTGGTTGCATTTACTGGACTTGTGGCTTCCCGTGCTACTGCCCAATTCTGTTGGGGTGGTTTAAGCTGCCCATTATGGGTTCTCTTAGAGCCATGAACAACACTGGGTATCCCTTTCCTGTGCAGTGATGCCCTGCCTGCCAGGTATACGTCTCCATTTTTCCCCAGCTCATCTGCTGTGTTGCATTCTCTATCTGCTAACCAGATTCTCATGTCTTCAGGCAAAGTGATAAGAGATTGTTCCCTCATGAAAAGGTCTGCCAGCCTTTCAGAACTGGTGACGTAACATCCGCTCACTCACCTATGAAAATAAGTGCTTAGTTCAGCAATATATTCACACACACTTTCATCTGCCTTGTGTCTATGCTAACAAAACCTTTTCCTATAAGCTTCAGGTGTTATCTTAAAACACTCTAAAAAACAATTTTTAACATTATTATAATTTAAGCAATCAGTATCAGACAATTTAGAAATAGCAGTTACAGATTTACCATGGTGTAAGGGGGTCAGGAACTGTACCCAGATTCCTTGGTCAACATTATAGTGTTTACATACCCTGTCAAACATATGATTGAAACTATCAAAAGTATCCTCCTCCATAAATTGTGAAAGAAATTTACTGATTACTGACCTTTGTTGCTTCTGAGGTTCGGCTTCTCCCTTTCCCATTACCTCCATGACCCTGGCGAAGAGTCATCATCTCCTTTTCATGTTGCCTCTGCCTCTTATTCTCTTCAGCTTCCAGAGATTTCAGTCTCTCTGCTGATTGTATTTCCAACTGTGTGGCCTCCAGTTCAAGTCTCTTTAACTCTAAATGGATTTTTAAGTCCTCTGTGGAAAGGTCGAACTGTCCATTTTCTGACAATTGTACATCTCCAAGGCCAGTCTGATTGTCCTGCAGATTGCTGGTCCATGATGCAGCTGTGCCCAAGGCTGCAACCATTTCTGCTTTAGTCAGGTTGGCATGCACCAGTGCTTTACCCTGGCACATCTCAGCAAAATGGCTCCTTGTCACCTTGCCATATTCCTCTGCTGCCATTCTTGCCTGCTCTCCCTGACTAACTAAGCTAACAGAAAAAAAATAAAACTATTGTGATATGCAACTCTGAATGTTCACTGTGTAGCAGATTAGAGTGCAAACACCTTCCTTAGTGACCACTGTTTACAGGCTACAGGAATTCTATATCCACACCACTGAATCCTAATATGTGGATATCTCACACAATTAATATGTGATGTGGATATCCCACTACTGACCAGCAATTAATATGTAATGCGGATTTTCCACCATTGCCTACCAATGAATATGTGATGCCCCAACACTGGCCCAGTAATTAAGGAGCCTCAATCCTCACCACTGGCAACAGTGGGGAATGTAAACACTGGGAGGATGACAAGTACACACACAGTAAGGTGCAATTTCCCTCAAGAGCATACAGAGATCACAGTCAGTCTGGGGCTGCTGAGTTGAGATCTCAGCTGAGTGGCCAAACTAAGACCTCCAGCACCCTCTCTGTCCAACCAGTGCTTTATGTCCCTGCCCAAGTAGCTGACACACACACACTGAGATTTGATTCACACACACACACACACACACACACACACACACACACACACACACACACACACACACACACACACCTGGAAAAGGCTGGCACAGATTTACTAGCTATGTCTCTTTTTGCCCAGACTGTGAGGTGGTTATGACTGCCACCAGACAACTCTTCATCAGCTACTTTAAGGCCCTTAGCAAAGGGTATCCAGTCTTACTGTGTAATGTTACTATTAATCCAAATGGTAGTTTGACCAAGAGCAAGGTTATTAGGAGTGGTCCACAGTGTCACCAAATACATATGCAAGTACGCTCAGAGCTTAAATAATGTCTCACAAAACATCAGCCACAAAGATAGGTTTAAATATATTTAATAATAAATAATAAAAGAACAAGAAAATACTCAGTAAATCATCATAGTAACTTCAGAGTTCAAAATCACAGGAAATATTTAAAACAAAATTGCAAGACAGTCATTTTCAAAATTCCAGACAGCTGTGCTGACAGCATCTCCCTCTGGCACATTTCTATTTCATATTAATATTCAGAAATGACATATAATTACTTACAAAATTCCAGATAGCTAAGCTGACAATATTTCCTTTCATGACAAGGATCTTTAAACACATGAGGTCAAATCATGATGTGCCATTCCTTTGTCACATGGACGGCTCTATTTGTTCTTTTTCTTAATTTCATATTTCACCAGATTTCAAAGAATCTTGTGTTAAATTTGAAAAACTATAACTTCATAAAATAAACGTATATTTCCATATCCGTTCTTTAAAAAGTACTTAGAACTAAATATTACACCTCCTGTTTATCTGCATTCAAAGTGCTCTTTGATTTTCCTGATGAAAATGACAGTTTGCCAAGAGATGGATTCAGGTAGCTCATTTATGTGCTGCTGCTTGGATAGAGATTTTAGGGGAGAGAGATATGTTAAACAAAAAGACTGAAAATGAAATTAAAGTTTTACATCCACAACTGAAAGCACAGTTTACTACTACTATTCTTCAATATAAATGTGAAAATTAAAAATCTATGAGATTTTAATAATAAAAAGTAAGAAAATTAAATTAGAGAGACATTACAGATTATAAGGACAAGGTGTTTCTATGGCGACAAAGTTGATCCACGTGTGATTCTACATCATCAAATCAATGATGGCACTTCTGCTGATGGTTCTTTCACTGTGAAGAGAAGTAGTCAACACAATAGTGACTTCATGGCAACAAAACAACAATCCGGTACAAAATAGAAGGATTCATTCAGACGAAAATGGCTTTCATCCAAATAGGACTGTAAGCATCTTCTTCTTCTTCTTTCGGCTTTTCCCGGTTAGGGATCGCCACAGCGGATCACCTGTCTGCTCATGACTGGCAGTGGAGTTTTACGGTGTTGAGATGCCAGCCCGGCGCCCAACCTTCCACAGAAGGCACACACATGCACACACTCAGATCTAAGGCCAATTTAGAGTGTCCAATTCACCTACAGCATGTCTTTGGGATGTGGGAGGAAACCAGAGCACCCGGAGGAACAAAAGGAGACTTATACTAGGACAACAAAAGATATACACAATGACAGACTGAAAGAGGTATGTTTTGTGAGTACAACAGAAACCATAATGCTTCCAAGTATCCTATATGGTTTACATAGAAATTGAACTTTATAATAATTGGTTAACCCATTGTTTTGAATTCACAGAGATGGACATTTCTGTAATAAATTTAGGTGAAAAACTCATTCCAACAAGTTCCAAGAATAAATTACATTAAAATTGACTTGTTTAAATTAGGTCACAAATTTGATATGGTTGCTTATTTGACATCTAGAACCAAAGACAACAGAATTACAGATAATTGCTCAACTAATGACAGTTTAGAGAATTCATGCTGTCATGAGGATGATATTTAAAACACTTATTTTCCTTTTAATAGTGCACATATTGTTATTAAAGTTCATTTATACCTCATTTCAGAAACAAATAGTAAAGACTTTCATAGCTATGATTTGTTATGAAGTTTTATAAAATAAAAATTAATGCATTGATTACAGTCTTACAAAAAAGCACAATGGTCCACAATAAAAATTTTACAATGTAAAGATATGCCCCCAAATTCACGAATCCTCCATGTAAGACTAAAAAAGTCTTACTCGGAGACTGCAGTTGAACGGAATGATGTCAGCATGCCATGAATATTCATGAGGACACACTGACTCCACTCCAAGTCTAATACGGACCGTGCAGGAAAGCAGGGGGCATGTCCGACTGCCGAGCTGTCTAAATGTCCATGCCCCTGCAAGTGTCTGAAATGTAAAATGTCAACACACAAGAGCGAGTCCACTCAAATGTCCACGTACCGAACACCATACTCCCTGACATTGTAATCCCCCAGCACAGTTATAAAAAGTAAAACATTAAATTTTTTTTTCTAATTCCCGATATAGCTGCCCGTATTTGCGTATGTGTGCACGGGTGTGCCCATTGCTTAGCTGCAGTTAGCAATCTCAACATGGAAGAGCATAATAAGGAATGTTTATGCAAATTACACCAAATAGCAATAGCGTAGTGGTAGAGCCTTCACAGAAAGAGGAGGCATTCACAGTTCGAGTCCCATCACTCCCCTTCCTATTTTATGTTTTAAATTAGTATATGAAATAATTCCTGACATATATGATTAAAATTTTACTAAAAAGCATTGAAATGGCCTATGTATCAGTGAACAAAATGTATATTTATAAAGGATCCTGACATATAATTGCCTGCAGTTAAGCAGCGCTTTACCCAGCGGAATATAGTTGCCCATGGTTAAGCAGTGCTTTAGCTAGCGCAATATAGTTGCCCGTAGTTAAGCAGTGCTGTATCCAGCGCAATAAAATTGCCCATAGCTAAATAGTGCTTTACCCAGCGCAATCGGTTTGCGTGGAGGTGAGCACCACGCCAACCAGCGCACTGTCAGGCAATGTGGAGCAACGTAGCGCAAAGTTGCCTAAACACAGCCACACCCCCTAGCCTGTCTGGACAGTAGTAAAATAAAAAGCAATGACAAGGTTTGAACACGGGACACTGTGCACCATAATCAAATTACTGAACCACTAAGCCATGACAGCTTAGGATAAACAGCCACTGTTAACATACATATACTTATAAATGGTAGATTAATCATTGCTAAGCAGGTCTGCAATCAGCCGAGAATGTTCAAAAATGGCCAATCACAAAAAAGTGCGGGGAAATGCGGCATATTTAAGCCCCATAGATGGGAATACTCACCATAACTGATTGTAGCTCCCATCTGCAGTTAGAATGGCTGTTGCTGGAGAGGGTAAACGCTTTCGAGCGTAACGCTGGGGCATCGAGGAGTCAAAATACATGGTTTGGCTCCTTGTCCACCGTCATGAGTCAAGACTCTTGCACGGCCAGTTCCAAGGGACGGAGTACAAAGCAGAAGCTTGGAACCGGTTAGCTCATGACCTCACCAGTGTCACAGGCATTCCTCGGACAGGTGAGCAGGTCCGTCACCACCATGCAGTCCTGAAGAGATGGAAGCAGGACCTACTGAATGAATGGATACAGGAAGCCCGTGGGATGCAAGATGCCCCAAAACTGAGTAGGTAGCCATGGAATGCAGTATGTACGACATGCTAATTTATTCTATATAATGGATAGATATGTCTCAATATCCCTTCATTTACTTCACAGCTGCAGGTGTCCATGCTGTGAATCAGCAAGCCTACGCAGATAGGCTGCTAAGGCTGCGCCACCAGGCAGGTTAGTAATTATTCTGCATGTATTGTTATATAAAATAGGTGAGAGAGCTGGAAAGAAAGTGTTGTAGCCCAATAATACAGCCATAAAATGCCTTGAATAATTCCTCTGCATGTACTGTTATATAAAATAAGTCAGAGCCAGAAAAAGAGTGTAGTAACCCATTAAGAAAGGTAAAATATGTCCGGAATAATATCTCTGCATGTACTGTCATATAAAATAAGTGAGTGAGCCTGAAAAAGAGTGTTCTAACCTATTAATAAAGGTATAATATGTCTTGAATATGTCTGCCATATGCACTGTAATATCAAATAAAGGAGACAGCCTGTGGAAAAGTGTGTAATGTAATTAATAAAGGTATAAAACCTGGAGTGTGTCTGTGTCACTTACTTTGAAATGTTGTTGTACCCTTGCATTATACAAATAGTACTGTTTTAATAAGTGCTGGCAACCCACAGTTGGGCAGTCTCATCTAAAGTGGTAGATGGAAGTGCCAGTAGCTGTGAAGAATATATACAGTCCTCAACAGTCAGTTAATGGCTGGCATGCATAAGTAAATCTGGCACACGAGTACCTTGTTAATTTGTTCCCCAGAAATGTGAGTGTGCTACACGAAATGTAGGGTTCTGTACAAATTTAACTGAAGATGTCATGTGAACACATTCAGATATGTAGATAAAGAAATATAAATAAAATCAATAACTATGTAGTAGTAACATCTGCATCTTGGATAGTTAGTAAGTCAGATATAGGTCAGGTATATAATGAACTAGCCAAACTCATTACACAACCTAATGCATGTTGGCAAGTGTAATAATACATGTAGGGGATATACACCTGCAGTCAATAGGAATGTAGTGTAGACTAAAAGTACTTATAAGAAGTTAATTGAGGTTTCTTTATACACCCTACTGTATGTGCATAAACAATGCAATTCCACACCTCAATGGGTATGTGTAATCTCAAAACATTTGTTGGGACATATGTCCTATTGTTCTATAAATATCTGCATTCACTTTGATGCATGTGCCCTGTTCAAACACCACAATCATGGTGGCCTGTTGCCACCAATTATCCCTGCATGCTGTTGGAATGTCCACTGTCGTTCAATATATGCATGTGTTATGCTTGCTGTACAACTGTTGGAAACTTGGTGTGTTGGGTTAATGGGAATATTACTGCATGTTGTTACAACTAATTTGGAATGCTGTTGTTTATTTTGCAATTAAACACACCTAACCACAGAATGTATGGGAAAGCTGGTCCCAGCAGACCCACCTGTTCCTCCTCAACTGGCGAGTGCACCTGGCAACAGCAGGTCTGGTGCCCAGCCCGGGCTCCCCTCCTCCGTTGGTCCTGTGCCACCTTTGGGTGGAAGCACTGCAGGGGATGGGCTCGTTTCCCCCGTGCAAGCGTGGGTGGAAAAGGGCCACCTGTCACCCTTCGAAGGGTCCGGGTAGTGGTGCGTAGGGCGATCCATCGTTCAGTCGCTGATCCCCTATGCCAGCTCGAGGCGAGAGTGGCGCGTCTCATGGGTGAGCCTGCCCATCCTACACAGCCACCAGCACAGCCACCCTCGGGGCTGTGAAGATGCATTGGTGACTGCCCATGGGTGGGGATCTCAGTTCCACTGTTACCATCTGTGGGCTCATGGGCTTGCGATTTCCAAACATCTGTCCCCGTCAATTCTGTTCACCCACCCTATGTGTCATACACCGCCCCTGTATGCGTCTTGTTTGTCTTGACTGTTTACCTCCCCAACATACCTCCCCAAATATACCTACTTCCTCTACCTCACTTTCCACTCTCACCTGAAAAAAAAAAGAGCAATCTGTACCCACAAAAAATGATGCCCCATACATAGCTGCCCATTTCGCACACATGTCCGCTGGACATGTAAACTGATAATTATAATTGGCAGTACAACATACTTTGTTGTCCTCACCCCTCTCCCAGGAGTGGAAGGTTTCAAATTTCACTCCAAATGTATTGCATATGCACAGCTGTTGCTGGTAAAGAAATGGACAGCTATGGACCTTCCCTACACAAGTCCGGCACATCCCGAGCTTGTTTTCCTACTGTCTTTTCCTCTTTTTGTCCCCTTTTTCACCACTTTCCTATCTCCCCATTTTCTTTTCTTTCAAAGTAATTAGTGTGGGGGTTAGCGGAAGTAAGCACTTTTAAGCAGTAGTAAGTGGGTTTAAGCAAGTGTGCGCATGTGTGCGCTTAGCTAAGCATCACGCAAACCTGCGCAAACCCACTTACAACTGCTTAAAAGTGCCTTACTCACTCTGTATGTCAGGACCCTTGTTCTGCTCAGCAGCAAAATAAAGCACCTCTGTCAGTCTCGAACCCCAGACCTTGGACACACTAGACTGCATGAAGTACCACAAAGCCACAGCAGACATACAATAACTTGGTGCTGAAATAAATATATCATGCATTACAATGAGTGAATGTAAAGGAAAAATAGGAAGGCCATAACACAAAGCTTGTTCTGTGGATCTTTACCAGCAATTGTTGTGGAATTGCATTACATCAGTGTGATATGAGAAGCAGCCATTCTAGCAGCAAATAATGTTACAGAGGCACTTTACAACCCCCACACAGTATCATAGCAGGACAAACACTGGCATATCTGATTAGGGCAGAGGCCATACTTCCTAACTGTGACTACTTTTCAGGGATGTCCCTGATTGTGAAACATATTTTAGCTGTGTCCCTCTGAATCCCTCTGAAAGTACTGACATCAGTCAGAAAAGTGGGGTATTACACAATGAATACTGACAATAATAACAGTAGACACCACTTGTACTTCATAAAAGGTGCACTAATCCATATGCACTGCTTCTCTCAAGTCTACACTTACCGTCTCTATTATGTGTAAGGTGTACCTCACTTTTAACTACCTATCCCTGACTCCATGCAAAGATGTATCTGAGTGTTTCATAGGCCTGGCAGAGGTGCAAACACACAGGCATATCAGCTATTCTGCTGTTACACACTCTGCAAATAGCTTTGGTAGGACTTCCATAAGCATACCCTTATGTAGGAGTACAACACAGGAAAACCAAAGGATGTAGTCATGTACTGGTAGCAACTGACTGTAACAATGCCATTGTACCAGTGCTGAAAACACCTGTGGGTTGCACAGACAAAGACTAACAGTGTAACATCTGGCTACCATCTCGATATGTTCACAGTTGTGAACTATGCAGACAGACCACCTGCCCTGATAAACTAACAGCTACACATCAATCCTTTAAGTCCAGTAAGATAACATTCACACAATATTACATAATGCTCTCTGTATGTCAGCATCCCCCCCCCCACAATTAAAATATACTTGTGTGTTTAGGGTCTACCAAGGATGTAGGTAGGCATACTCAGTACTGGAATTGTCCAGTTTTCCTGAGAACCCTGTGCTAATGTCAACAATAAAAAACACAAACCCTGCAGAAGTGAGTAAATTAATATTCACAGTATAACAGTTCACAAACAGTTCATTTGCCAAAATAATACTTCTCAATAACTACTTTTGTATGGCAGTTAATTATATGAGTAGAAAAGAAACTACATAGTCACATAAATGTTGTGTAAGCATTTGTAGGGGTGAGTTAAACTCTACACTGATAGCTCTGTACTGGAAGTGGCAACAGTCAGGTCTGAGTACAACATGTACATCACTGTCTACACCTCTAGCTTCAGATATAAGAAGTATACCAACCTTCTGACTTACACAACAGTGTCCACAGCAAACAAGCATGGGCCCCACTCTGGAAATCTGAAAGGGCTATGCCTACATACCTTAGCAATTTATAGCATTGGGTTGCTATGACAGTGAGTACTGCAATTACCACACAGCAGGCTGTATGCATTTACCAAATGCTGGGCACCAATTGGTGCAGAGGGCATCACATGCACATGCGCAAATACCTATAAAAGCAGACTGTACTTGCTATCCCCACATGCAATCATTACATTGCACGTGTCAGAGACTATATAACTCCTGGAAAGTAGTGAAAAAAAATTATTACTTAATAAAAAATATTTAATTAAGTTAAAAAAACATACTTAATTACTAACCAAAAATATTAATTAAGAAAAAAAATAATTAATAACCAAAAATAAAAATTAAGTAAAAAAAAACTTTACTAAATTAATAAAAATAAATAAATAAATAAATAAAAATTGTCAAAGCATACACAGACGGACCTGAAAGTGACAAACAGGTATGTAACAGATATGTAGTTACCGGCAAGTAGTAGATGTTAAGAAGAGTACTGTACATACTCTGAAACATGCATATGTGGCAGCAGTAGGTATGTATGCACTGATGCCATGCATAACTACTGCCATGGACAGATTAGTGTGTAGCTGTGTGCAGTGGGACATAACTGTGACATATGTAGCTCAGCATTATATGTCAAACATCTGATCATGTTATCTATGTTCTGTACAGTACTGTGTATAATGGCAGTTTGGGGGAGTAGTGCAAACACCTATATAAACTTGGATGTGACAGAGTAAGACATGCATGATAGTCATATAATGTGTAGCTTAGCATTGGCAACTGCTGTACCAGGCTAGTATAGCAATGTATTATTTGCAGCTATATATACTCCCTGTAATATTACTGTATGCACACATGCGACAACTGTTCATCTTGTAGCAAGGCCCAACAGGTCATCCGTGAGGTGTACGGACTTACAACAGTGTGGACCTTGTGTGTGTATGACTCACACATATGGAGAGATATTTATGTGTCCGATATATTCGCATCTTAACATGTGCATAGAGCAAGGGACACACTGCAACTGTTTGTGAAGGGTGGACATTTATATGTTGGTGCAGGTTGTTATGTGCATATTTATATGTAGGTTGTAGTGTGTGGCAAACAAGACAGCATACAATGCTGGCATATGACATGTGGTGTTTAAACGCTGTGGGTATGATTTGTTAGGTTTTTAGTCTTCCAAACAGAGGGCCCTGCTAAAGATACATGGGCTGAGAATACCTTCCATGCATTCTGCACAAGACTGTGCAATATTATTACATAACTGTATCCCTCTCAACCTTTGCATAATTGATATTCCCACCACAAAAGGTGGACTGTATATGTGCCTATATGTATATCTATATGTGCACCAATGGATGTTTATATGTATGCTCAAGCTCAATGTTGTAAATGTATTGCCATCCCTTTTGTTACAAACACTGTACCCATGAACTACCACATAGTTGGTAGTCTACTCAACACCAAAAGTATGATAAGAGACCACTGGACACAGGTGGATAGTATTGTCCCTTTTGATAATCACAGTGCCACACTAGTCATGTAAACTGTGTACGGTCCACATGTCATCAGAAAAGGTGTGTCATCCATGGAAAAAGAGGTCAGTGTTCCACTCTACTCATCAATCATAAAACCCATCATAGAGTACAATGGCCCTGTTGGTATGTACCTCAGAAGACATCTACAGCAACTGTAGATGCCAGACACATACCTCACAAAGAGTATTATCAGACTCAAACAGATGTCCTATGCAGACTGTCTTACAAAACCACAGCTACACTGTGTCGCATACCGCCTACCCAGATGCAACCTCTGCCTAACATACAAAGCTATGCCAAACCCACAGGTGTTGGACATGCTCCATATAAACAGATTAAAATCCATACAAGTTACACATTGTACTGATCTAAACCTTGTAACATCAAAAAGCAGAACATGCTAGAGTGGTACATTATCATCTCAGACACATACCATACTCTGGAACTAACTACCTATCAATAGCAAAGAAAGGTCCTTATTAGCAGTTGTCATGAATAATCATGATGATTGGATGTGAGATAAGAACTACAACCCGGGAATCACCTCTGTGGTTCTGCATGACAGGGGCACGTGAACTTAAATTACATGGGTGTTGAAGGGCAGGGTACCATATGGCTAGGCTTCTATAGACCCTATGGATAATAGCCTATTAGCTACCTAGGACCCGATACACACACGTATGTACTTGTTGCATTACTTGCAATGTGAGGTTGACTGAGTGTGATGGTGAATGTGTAGGTGAATGTGTCAAAGTTGTGTATATGTGTGATAGCCTAGTGGGAAGCTGTTTATATCATGATATGTAGTGTTATAGCTTTGATCCCAGCAAAAGATATGTATGCTATTGCTAGGCAGGAAAAGCAGTATGGCATACGGTGTGATGTAGTCCCATGGTGTTGACTGGAGTGTGCCATTGTAGGCTAAAGCAGTACATGCATGCTTGATTTTTAACACTAGTGAATACAAATCCTGTATGAACTGTAGTTAGTACTACCTGAAGCTGTAGGCCTAAACAGCACAGTATGTTGTATATCCACATTGCTTGGAAACACTGTTTTGTTTGTTACCTGTAGTCCTCACACATTACATACCTCAGGCATAAGGTTTTGTAAGTGCTGACACACAGTACTGTATGGTACCCAGGTAAAAGTCACCTGGGTTGCCATACCTTTGTGTCTTGTAGGTATGTCTGATGTGTGTGTGGGTATGCCTGTAACATGGCCTCAGTGGTATGTGTGTCACAAGATATAAGTGCATATCTAGCAACATGTATAGTGTAGTACAGCAGTATGCCACCTATATTGATGAATGTGCACATATGTCACTTAGGGCTTTGCTATCAACAGGTAGAGTGGTGTACTGGTAGTACTGTAACTGTACTTTACATTCATTTCAATGGATGACAAATGTCTGTATGCATTAGCTTCATATATACCTCCTGTGGCTAGGTGGTGCATTGTGTCACATACAGTGTGCCATGTACTGTTGTATAGTCTTACATACTGGTTTCACTTTGTTGCTGTGCAGAACATGGTTTGGTACATAGTATGTGCCAGGCACTGTCAGGCAGTTGCGGGCTGGGCAGTGATATGTGGTATTAAAAGTGTGTATCTACTGACAGCCAATATGTTGCTATATATGGCATTTCATTGATGTCTGTACTTTAGAATGTTAAGTGTGCCACATGACTTGCTCACAATTATTGTTTTATTGTCTTCCAGGGACATGTCTCACAATCAAAAACCCGCGTATTCCCCTGAAGAGGAGAAAGTCATCCTAGATGCCCTAATACAACCTCACAACCTGCTGTCCCTCAGAAACAGCCAGGACCAGCATGGGCGCACTGCACTGTGGCAGGATGTTGTCCATCGGGTGAATGATGTAGGCATGCATAACCAGACTTATAAGCAGGTACGCCATCACTGCAGTGATTTAATCAGACATGTCCAGCAGCATGCCTCCGATGTCCACAGACAACAGCTTGCCACAGGTGGTGGTGCAGCAACACATCCACCCCTCACCAGAGTGGAAGAGCTGATCCTCAGTGTGGTGGCTCCTGGCCAACCACTACAACAGATATGTGTCATCATGGAGGCCGGAGTCACCCAGTATGTCGACTCAGAGCGTGCAGGTAACATGGCATATCTGTAGACTACTGTTAGCTCGATTGTTAGAACATACATTTATCAGATGTGTACTGTGTATTTAGAAGATGTGGAGCCTGGTGTCATGCAATACTGATAATTTGGTATATCATCTGTATGCCTGTGACTGTCACCTGTTGTACTACTGTAAAATTACAAACTCACAGCAGCAATGCCATAGTTGTTGACACTGACAAACTGTCTCATATCCTTGTAGGTCCCTCTGGTGTGATAGCAAGACAGCAGACCCATGCTGGTGAGTGTTCTACATTTGATATATCATATAACATGTGCATGTCATAGGAGAGTTGTAGGCCATATACACATGTGAAACACCTACACATAATGCATGCTCTGCATGTTCCTTTTGGGACTATGCACATCCCAGTAACATGAGTAACTGCCTCAAACACATGCAATACACAGAGCATCCCAACCAATTGTGGTACACTCTAGTGGACATTGTATAGGCAGAGTCAATACACATGTACACAACATACACCACTTTGTCATATGCAGTAAGTGTTAATATGATACACATGGCATATGTAGACACCTGCTGTAAGGTCAGACTCCAGTATCCCAAATGTCATCAACACAGCACACATACTATACCTGTGGGGTAGAGGCCTATCATGGGGTGGTGCGACACTCTTCAACACACAACACATTCATGTTAAGCAATGCTCCCTATTGAACACCTTACATACCCAGGTAACAACTGGCTGTGAAATGGTTAATGTAGCCACAGTGGTGCAGGTCAGGTACAGCAAATAGTTGCGAGTGTGGCATACATTAGTGGCCTTGAGTGACCACATGATGCTGCCTGATGATGGCTCATGGTACTACTCTACATCCAGTTACAGTAACTACAGTACTACACATAGCAATCATTGCTATACACCTGACAGTTGTGTGCATCCGGCCATGGTATGTATACCTATGAGTGATGGTGCACAGGACATTGGAAAGCATTTTATACTTGCACAGCAATGTTGTGTCCATGTACACATTGTGTTCCAGGGTGAGGCCAATCATTGAACAACACACATGCATCAAAGACATGTATACTGTTATCAACAAGGACTCTCTACACTCGCACTGCATGCTGTTGAGCAACACACATCATGCATGCTGACACGTGTGATAGGACTCTTTGGCTTGTGATACTGTACTCCACCATCAACCACTAATGACTATGTTCTGTATTGCTGTTGGTGTGTGTGTGTGAGTGTGTGTGTGTTTGTGTGTGTGTGTGTGTGTGTGTGTATTTGTGTGCATGTGTTCATGTGTGCATGTGTTCATGTGTGCATGTGTTCATGTGTTCATGTGTGCATGTGTGCATGTGTGCATGTGTTCATGTGTTCATGTGTTCATGTGTGCATGTGTTCATGTGTTCATGTGTGCATTTGTGCATGTGTTCATGTGTGCTAACATCCTGTACAGATTGTAAAGTGTGTTTCCTGTCTTCCTCTCACACGTGATGAGGTTTTGTTGGATGAGTGCAACAGGGAACCTGAAGTCACTGCCACAAATAGTGGACATGATGATACATGTGATGTGGTACTGGCAGGTTTGACAGGGTCTGTCGTTGGTCCGCCAATCGACAGTACACAGCTTTCCACCCCATCTATGCGCATATTCATACTGCCAATACATCCCTCAACCCCAATGGCCTTAGTTGAGGAACAGCATACAGTAGGCATTGACCAGGATAGTGTGGTATCTTTGGCACATGCAACCCCTCACAGCAGCCATACCCAGACACCTGGAATGGTACCACACAAGCATATGTCCAGGGGTTCTTGTGGGAACACTGCTGGTTGTAATGCCCCTGGCAGACGTGCCCCCACAGGTCTCACAACCTCAGGTATGTTCTGGGCTGTAATGCAGGCACATATGGAATGGTACACCAGGCAGGGACTAAGGGTGCAGAGGGCACATAACACCGCTATCAATGACAGTATCCGTGACCTTGCCGGTGTCATCCATAATTACACTGAGGTCATTGATAGACGTTGGGGGGAGACACTAGATGTCCTCCACAATGTAATGTCCATGTGCCAGGACAGTGCAGGATGGCTGAGACGTCAACGTGGATGTATGCCAGCAACATCATCAGCTGGCAGTCGTCGCGGATGACACACAAGTCCCAGCCTCTCCCGTAGTGGCAGAACCAGCCCCAGCAATGTGGGGGCTGGGCTGTCAATAGACTGTCCTAGATGACCACATGGCTCTGGCCAGTCCCAGCAGGGACATGGGTCCAGTCGACATCCCTCTGCCTCTGATGATAGTACCCAATCTGGCTTAGTACCCGATACTGTCCGTGACACTCCTGCCAGGCACAGGTACTGTGTCCGTGGCTGGAGACAGTGATCTGTACAGCCTGGCAGGTACAGTCTGTGGCTGTCCCACAACCTCCCATATTAGGCAGCCACATGGTGGAACTGTGTGCATGCAGACACACACACATAAACCAAACACCTAGCGCTAACACATACACACACATTACATCAACATTGACCCATGCTGTACTGTTGTCCCTCACACACATACACACACACACACACACACACACACACACACACACACACACACACACACACACACACACATGTTGATTGGATGGGTCATTGTTGGGCTCTGGCAAACCAATAACGCACCCTGTGCATATGATGAAACTGTGCCACCTCCTGTCATCTGTGACATTGATGCAGGAACAGGCTAACATGGTGCTAATGCACAGGGTGACCTAATAGCAGTGTAGCAATGTTAGCATGTTGTCAACAGTAAAGTGTAATGATATCCTTGTAGGTATATCTGAGCAGGCATGATGCATTAAAGCTATGATTATCAATGTAGTATTGTTTACACTAGTGTTAATTCCAATAATGTATTGTCCACCCATGTGCCACTTGGCTAATGTGTGTGATACTAGCAGCATGTGTTGGTGAGTGGACGGTACATGTGTGATGTGTGCAGTACAGATTTTCAGGTGTACATTTGTGAACATGGTGGAGGTACACTGTCTGCATGTATGTGCATAGTGGACACATGGGAAGGGTGACATACCCTGTATTACACAGTGTTAATACTTCATATTTCCTATTGGTGGCCAGTATCCATTTTACTACACATATGTTTTAACTTGGGTACACATGTGTGTATGACATGGTTTGACACTCTGCTGTGGATGATACTGTTAATATTGGTCATTGGTATGCATTCTGGTAGTATACACAACCTCAACAGCCTGACTATAACCAATCGTTAGATGATGTCTTGACAACTGACACACAGATGTAGGATACACAGTAGCATTTAAATCCTTCTGGTACTATACTATACCAGTAACCAGTGGTATTGACCGCCACCCATTCCTGGGACCACTCCTGTATAGGTACAAGCAAACACACTAGGGATATGTCCGTCCACTTCTGGTAATGCATACAGTGGCCTACAATGCATTCTCCGGATGAGACACTTATCCTCCACAAGGGAATCATACAGATACCTGTTGACCAACCCATGCTGTAAAGCTATAAGCCAACTATAGCATAGTCATCCACATTTACTAAACATAGTATCCTGACAGTACCACATAGGTAGTAGCCCACAACATATAGCAGGGGTACCGATGTGTACATACAGCCACATGTTATGTCATCTGTCCTTTGGTATTCACATTTCCAAAGGTATTCTGATGTCCCTCGGTGTATCACATAAGCAATAAGGGGTCTGTATGCATATCCACGAAGTTGTTGTACACCTATAATGAATGCCCATTATTGACAGACTGTTTTGTGTTTGAACATGTGTGACATATTCCCCAGGCATGAACCCTCACTCACACTATTCTATAGAAACTGTCATGGGTGTGGGTGACACAGATGACCTAGGCCACAGTTCACTACAGAGGCTGGCCTTGTCACATACATACATATGCGACCTACGGTCTGAGAAGCAGCAGCACAAACTATCAATGGTAACAGATGTATTCATGTAGAAAGCAGGCTTCACACCTATGAACTAATTGAGGTTACATGTACATATATGTATTTGCCACACAGATACCTGAAGTGTGCAATGCACATGCTGTTGTTTTACTGATATGTCATACAGTAGTAAAAGCAAGACCCACAACACATTGACCAACAGTGTCACACACTCAGCAATCGCAGGATTCAAACCTCTACCTAACTATGTTATGATACTAGAGAGGTTCGCATTTACATGACACGCTATATGCTTTACTGGGAATTTTCCTTTCCACTGCTGTATTTGTGGGATACTGACATCATCAGACTTGCCAAAGAGGAATTTACCTCTTTTCATGTGTTTTCCTAGTCTCCAAAAAGGGCACTGCTCTCAAAGGGAATCACACACATACACCCCCCCCCCACACACACACACCAATTGCAGAATTCAAACCCCTTATGATTCTAGAGAGGTACGCATTTAGATGACGCCCTATATGCTTTACTGGGAGTTTTCCTTTCCACTGCTGTATTTGTGGGATACTGACATCATCAGACTTGCCAAGGAGGAATTTACCTCTTTCATGTGTTTTCCTAGTCTCCAGAAAGGGCACTGCTCTCAAAGGAAATCACACACACACACATACATCCCCCACACACACATTCAGCAATTGCAGGATTCAAACCTCTGCCTATGTTATAATTCTAGAGAGGTACACATTTACACGACACGCTACATGCTTTAGTGGGAGTTTTCCTTTCCACTGCTGTATTTGTGGGATACTGACATTATCAGACTTGCCAAAGAGGAATTTACCTCTTTTCATGTGTTTTCCTAGTCTCCAAAAAGGGCACTCCTCTCAAAGAAAATCACACACACAGCAATTGCAGGATTCAAACCCCTACCTATGTTATGATACAAAAAAATACGCATTAACACGACATGTTACATGCTTTACTGGGTGGCTTCTTTTCTCCTGCTATATTTGTAGGATGCTGACATCATCAGACTGGACATGGTAATGTGTGTGCACTTTGTTTTATGCAATCCCAGGAATGAACCGTGTGGAACAGCAGGTGTTAACAGCTTGAACAGGACACCACAATTCTTAGCTTGTGTGATCTATCTGTGGACCAATTGCCATTCCATCATATGACAATACATATTTTTGCACAGATTGTTGATTTTGGGGATACGACATGTGTCTGGGATGTTGTTAAAGGGCTATTCAAAGTCTATGTGGGATGTGTGTAGCTCCTTTCAGTGATGTATGTCCTGGGTGGCTGCCTTGCAAACAGTCTAGCAGGTTTGGGAACCATGATCTGCCCATGAACAAACCAAAGTTGGTAGGGTTGTGTGTTTGTCGGCTTCCAATAGCTCTGTTTATGACTTCAATCATGATGGACTCCATGACCTTGCAGATCAGACTTCATAGGCTTATAGGACTATAGTTCCCATGGTCTGTTGTGCACCAACACTTGTGGGGTGTGCCATATGTTGCTGTAACCCATTCAACAGTTTCAGATCCTGTAGAGAGGGTGAGGCTCAACAGACTGTTCAGGTGCAGGGTCTGTTTGTTCTGCAGTTCACTTATGACACATATAGGGAAACAATGTAATCCAACTGATGCCATGTTTTCGGCTTTGGAAGGAGCTGTTTACCCATTCTACGTGTGATATCTCTTGGTATGATGATAGGGCCTTTTGTCAGTGGGAGTTGGGTATGCACGTATGGGCCTGTCTGACAGGATGTTGGCACTGTCAGTCAGGTACAGTTGGCCCTGACTCAGGACATATATGAGTGTACATTGCTATTTATGGCATAGCTGAAGGAAGTGTCATGGTTCTGTTTGGACTCCTTCGCAGATAATCTTTCCAAAACACCAACAAACCTGAGCACTAAACCCCTGTTATACTCTTTTATACACTTAACACCCTACTGATCCTTTTTGATCAGTCAGCAGAGTATTTCATCATAATATCCTGGCTTGTCCAAAGGTCGGTTTCGTGTGTACTCTCCAGTCCAGCTGGTGAATATGGGTATTTTGAGGCAATGTTACAACTGCCTTATGTACACAGACAACCCTCTCCTCCTCCCAACAAACTCAGATATATGTGAGAGATGCAACTATATAGACAAACAGGAGGCTGAGCTCTCTCGACCCATGACTGGCACAGTCTATCAGGTGGTGAAGGTAACCACACACACCACAAATCTAGTCTCACATAGACCTATAGCAACAGCAAACAAAACACATTACCACATAAAAACATACTCGGAGGCTCTAAATAAAATCTGCCTAAGCAGCAGAGACCTCCAAAGCAGACACACAAACAACTGCTACCCCACAACAATACCCACATATCACATAGTTCACAAAGTCAGTGTGCCACACAGTCACTGCCCTTAGGGCTAAACAACACACCTAATACACTTGTAATAGGTGACTCTATTGCCAGACACACTGACATCCCACTCACCAGGCTGAACAAGAAGGTCACTTTGAGCTGTCTGTCGGGTGCCAGGATCCACCACATACCACATGCACTCAGGTTACTCCAATGCAAGTACAAATATGGCTCCATCATTGTCCATGCTGGTGTGAATGACCTCAGACGTTCCTCCATGGACTACATGACAAGAGACATAGAGGAGCTCTCTGATCATGTAGTCCAGGCCAGTATGACCCTGACCTTGTGTAGCATCTTTCCCTCACCAAGAATGATGGCACAGTATACAGACAAAATGATCAATTTTAACAGTTGGCTAACGTATTGGTGTCATTCAAAGGAGATCAAGTGTCTGTCAGCCTGGGATGACATGCTCGACATGCCACGTTGCTTCGCTAGGGACGGCTTGCACCTGTCACCCCTGGACTTTTGAATACTGGCTAAGGCTCTTGCCACCCCCATAGTGCCTTTTTTAGGCAAGGCTCAAAAGACAAACCCACCTCCATAGACAATACAAGGTAAAAGAAACTAAGGGTAATGCTGCTCAACACCAGATGTCCAAACCTCAGAATGCATGCACTCAAGGCTCTCCTCAGTATGGAGAATGTCGAAATCTGTGCAGTAACAGATACCTGGTTCAGGCTCCCAAAAGCACCCCAGCACTACCAGGTCATACTTCATACCATGCTTTTCGGCCACAAAACTCAGACCGACCAACATAAATAGGGGGAGTATCCATATATATCACAGATACACACACCTCCAGGTTAGTAGCACTGCACGAAGCATCGGAGACCATGCATGTGCAACTAACAGTGGGCAAAATTGCCTTTCAGTTTGTAGCCTGCTACAGACCACTCTCCCAAACTCAGGAACCCCACTCGGCTTTCCTGAGAACACTGGAGAATATGAAGGTCTCTCCAAACACCATTATATTGGGTGACTTCAACTACCCAAACATTGACTGGGAAAACTACTCAAGCCACAACACCCTCGCCCAATGGTTGCTAGAATTTATAAACTCAAATGCTATGGCACAACTGGTCACCACACCCACAAGAGGGGAAAACATATTGGACCTGATCATCGCCAACATGGGGACTCTATGTTCCACACCAGAGGTATACCCCTCATTTATCTCACTGAGCATCCATATCCCATCCCCACCCCCATCCTAGGTAATCTCTGTGAAGAACTTCTCAAAAGCAAATGTCACACATCTCAAAACCAAGGTGTTATCCTTCAAAGACCCTGGGACAGTGGTAAATACGGCTCAGACCACAGAATCCTTTACTAACGCATTCTATGGACACCTACTGGAATGCATGGATCATGCTATCCAATATAAAAACAAGACTCACTCCTCCAAAAGCAGGGGACCTGTCTGGTGGCCCCCGGCCATAAATAAGCTATACAACAAAAAGAGGAGGCTACTACATGATAAGAGCACAATCCCAAAAAGGGAAGGCATCTCTGATCAGTACTAGCAAGAAGCTACAATCACACATAAATTAATCTAAGGCCCGCCTCAAAAGGAAAATTGCACCAGACACTAAGGACAATCACAAGGCCTTCTTTAGTTATGTCAGGAACCTGGGTGGCAACTCCCAGATATGCTGTGAGTTAGTGCAAAATGACAAAAAATACACTGAACCCACAGACATTGCCAACATCCTGGCAAACAGGTTCAGTGCAAATGTCTCTCCCCCCATCCCCCCTAAAGAGCAAATGTCCATCCCAACAGAGTTTAGCCTCCCTGACATCACAGATGAACAGGTGAGAGCTGCCCTCTCCAAAGCAGACAACACAGCATCAATGGGACCAGACAGTGCCCTGGCCTGCATCTTACATGAGCTTCATGAAGAACTTAACCCTCACATTAAGTCACTGTTCAGTATCAGACTTACTACAGGATATGTACCCAAGAAATGGCGTACAGCAACAGTGGTCCCACTCCACAAAGGTGGTGCCACAACGGACCCCAGACACTATCGCCCTATAAGCCTAACTAGCTTGGTCTGCAAAGCTATGGAGCGTATCATCATGGAACTCATACACGAAGACATCGGGAACCTACAGACACTGGATCCTACCCAATTTGGCTTTGTTGAGGACAGATCTTGCCTCTTGAACCTAGTCGACTTCTTTAACAGTTACCAGGTCCATAGACGTAGGGAAGGTAGTCCACACAGCCTACCTGGACCTAGCAAAACCCTTCGACACAACACCCCACTCGGGCATCATAAATAAGCTCACAAGCTTAGATATCAACACATATGTCACAAGATGGACTGCAAACTGGATCAGGGATAGCACCCACATGGTCAGTATTGCAGGTGCCATGTCTGACTCTACACCAGTTACAAGTGGCGTCCCACAAGACTCAGTCCTGGGACCTTTCTTGTTCAGTATATATTTCTCTGATGTACAGGCTAACACAGGAGGACTATGGCTGACCAAGTTTGCAGATGACTGCAAACTGGGTGCCATAATCGACTCTCCAGCTGGCACAAGCATCCTCCAAAAGGGTCTCACAGAGATGGACAACTGGTGCCAGAGCCATGGCCTACAGCTAAATGCCATTAAATGCATAGTCATCCCCTTTGGGAATAACACAGTGCCCACATATTACCACATAGGTGGTAATCCATTAAGTACGGAAGAAGTTGTTAGGGATTTGGGGACCCGAGTAGATGGTAATCTTGCCTTTGACATTCATGCTGCCAAAGTGGTTAGATAGACCTTCTATGTAGCCCACCTTATCCCAAAAGGTTTCACATCTAGATCAAGTGAGGTCATTGTGCCCCTATTCTCATCAGGCCCATGATTGGATACAATGCCCCATTTGGGATGTACCTTACCCAACATCTGCAGCAACTGTAATGGCCACAAAAGTACCTCACCAAGTGGATCTAAGGACTCACACAGATGCCCTGCGCAGTTCGGCTAAAGTAACTCCAGCTCTACTCAGTTGCTTACCGCCTGCTCGGATGTGATCTGTGCCTGATATTTAAAGCCATGTCCAACCCAGAATTAATGGACATGCTCCACCTCAGGATATCCGACTCCCTTAGAGCTACACGCTCCAGGGACTTAAACTTCAGCACAGATATTAATAGGACATGCTGGAGGGACTGATTCATATCCCAAAGGCTCCCCTCACTCTGGAATGAGATCCCAGTCCCGCATAGCCAGAGCCCCTCACTGACCCTCTACAGGAGACATCTTGATGAGTGGATGGGTGATCGTATGTTTACCCCTGGGATCTCTTCTGGGTCCCTGCTAGACAGAGGCACAATAAACTAACCATAAAAGGCTACCTTGTGTGACCTACTATTCACAGGCACAGTCTACTAATCTAACAGGGTTGTGAGAGCCAAACACACTCTGGCTAGGCTTATAAATGCCCTAGGGCAGATAGCCTAGTATCAACATATGAACCTATGATAATGTTTGGAGTGTACATTGTTTATTGATGATACTAATTGCAGGTTTTTTTATCTTCTTTGCTTTTCCACTTTCTGTGAACAACCTAAGTATCTGTAGTACATATTTGATTATGACAGGGTTCCAATATATTATATATGTGTCTGTTGTCATATAACTGTGTGCACAAGGCAGATTGGTGAATAGTGAGAGGTTCTGGGTTAACACATGCAACTGCTGGATATGTGTGGCCCACTGCTGTACTCAGACATGGCCAAAGTGTGTGAGCATGCCCAGTTTGGCCTTTCAGTGTTTTGTTGCCTGACATTTGTCTCATTTATTCAAGTGTGTGAGTATGCCCAGTGTGACCTTCCAGTATGTTGCTGTCTGAAGTACACTACATTTGTTACTGTGTGTGAACATGACCAATATTAACATTTATACTATATGTGTGTTGAAAATTAGGTTCTATTTTTAATGCAGGGCTCACCTTTGTGTCATAACTCGACAGGGATTATGCTGTGCCTGCACGGTTTCCATGAGATACTTTGCATAGACTTATAAACATTTCTTCATACAGGCTGACCAGTGAAATACTGTCATGGTTTAGTGGTTCAGTACTATGACTATAGTGCACAGTATCCTGGGTTTGAGGCCTGTCACTGCTTTATATTTTCATACTGAGCAGACCAGACTGCTTAAGGACCAGTAGAGCAAATATGAGCATGTTTACCTGCTTTTGCTCAACTATGCCCAACTTTGACCAAGCTTGTCCAACATTGCTCAACATTAACCAACATTGCTGAACGTTGCCCAATATTGCTCAACATTGACCAAAGTTGTGCTAGTTAGTGTGTGCAATTTTGTTTACATATACTAAATAGTGGTAAAAGCTGTTTGGGACTGCTTTATATTGCTTAACACATGGCAATCATGCGTCAGGTGGTGCTGCAGGGCTGCCTATGTTGGATGCACATACTACACTCCCTATACATGTTTGAGAACAGATAGTGTCAAGTTAGGCATCCCTTTTACTATATGTGCGAGTCAGAGAGAGGTATCATTTCCTGGGTTCCTACTGAGCCGGTGTATGTGCTATGCATTGCCTCTTTGCCAAGGCCAAAGCATACTGGGCACGCCTCCTTCTGCCTACTGGGGCAGGCTCAGGTTGTTCCTCCTCCGAGTCACGCTCTGCCTGTGATGGCCTTGGCAATGGTGGGGGGCTGTTTGGCCCAGGCCTATGCTGCTCCTGCTGCAGCTGTTTTCGCAGGATCATGTTATGTAGCATAGCACATACCATGACAATTTGTGTACATGTAGTTGGTGAGTACTGCAAGGCTCCACCAGATGTGTCCAGGCACCGGAACCGTGACTTGAGCAGCCCAAACACACGCTCGATTACATTTCGTGTTTGTGTGTGTGCCTCATTATGGTGTTCCTGTTCAGGTGTGTGTGCGTTTCTGATGGGTGTCATCAGCCATGGCTCCAGTGCATAGCCAGCATCCCTCACTAGGTGACCATGAGGTTCATAGGTTCATAGGTTTATACTAGGCTATCTGCCCTAAGGCATTTATAAGCCTAGCCCAGAGTTTTGTGGCTTACGCCACCCCTTATGTTAAAAAATACTGTGCCCATTAGTTTGTTGTGCCTCTGTCCAGCAGTGACACAGAGATGATTCCCGGGGTAAACCTACGATCTCCCATCCACCAGTCAAGATTTCTCTTGAACAGAGCCAGTGAGGTGCTCTGTCTCACATGGACTGGGATTTTATTCCACAACATAGGGAGTCTCTGGGTGACAAATCTATCCCTCCAGCATGTCCTATTTATATCCGTGCTAAGGTTTAAGTCACTTGCTCTAGTGGATCTGGTAGATTTGGATTTTTTGAGGTGGAGCATGTCCATTAATTCCGGGTTGGACATGGCCTTGTATGTCAGGCACAGGTCACCTCTGAGAAGATGGTATGCGACTGAATAGAGCTGGAGTTTCTTCAGTCTGGCAGCATATGACAGATTTTGGAGTCCCTTTATCCTTTTGGTGAGGAACTTTTGGGGTCTCTCCAATTGCTGCAGGTGTCAGGTGAGATACATCCTGAATGGGGCATTGTACTCGATCATTGGTCTGATAAGTGAAGAGTACAGGGGAACAATGACCTCACTTGATCTGGATGTGAATCCCTTCATGATCAGGTGGGCAATGTAGAAGGTTTTTCTAACCACTTTAGCAATGTGAGTGTCAAAAGAAAGGCCACTGTCAACCTGGGTCCCCAGGTCCCTGATAACCTCTTCTGTGCTTAGTGGATTGCCACCTATATGGTAGCTTGGGGTTACCTTGTTTTTCCCAAGGGTATGACTATACATCTTTTGGCATTTAACTTCAGGCCATGGCTCTGGCACCAGCTATCAGTTTCCGTGAGACCCTCTGAAGGATATCTGTGTCCGATGTACTTTCCACTATGGCTCCCAGTTTGCAGTCATCTGCAAACTTTGTCAGCCATAGTCCTCCTATGTTTGCCTGTACTTCTGAGAAGTAGATGCTGAACAACAGGGGCCAAGGACTGAGCCCTGTGGGACACCACTTGTGACCGGCTTGGAGTCTGACATGGCGCCAGCTACTCTAACCCTGTGGGTTCTGTCCTTTAGCCAGTTTGCAACCCATCTTGTGACATATGGGTTTACATTTAAGCTGGTAAGTTTCTCTATAATACCCGAGTGGGGTATTGTGTCGAAGGCTTTTGCAAGGTCAAGGTAGGCTGTATGGACTGCCTTTCCCTCATCAATGGCCTTGGTGACTGTTTCGAAGAAGTCGACCAAGTTCAAAAGGCATGATCTGCCCTTGACAAAGCCAAACTGGGTCGGGTCCAATGTCTGCAAGTCCCCTATGTCTTTGTTTATGAGTTCCATTATGATCCTCTCCATAGCTTTGCAGACAAGGCTTGTTAAGCTTATGGGGCGGCAATTACCAGGGTCCGTAGAGGCACCGCCTTTGTGGAGTGGGACCACAGTTGCCGTACGCCACTCCTTGGGCACGTATCCTGTGGTAAGGCTAAGATTAAACAGCTGCCTTATGTGCGGGTTTAGTTCCTCATTGAGTTCATGTAGCACACAGCCGGGGACACCATCCGGTCCCATTGATGCTGTGTTTTTAGCTTTAGAGAGAGCAGCTTTCACCTGTGCATTGGAGATGTCTGGGAGGCAGCACTCCGCTGGGATAGTTATCTCTCCTTTTGGGGGGGGGGGGTGAAGTTTGCACTGAACCTGTCTGCCAGTATGTTGGCAATGTCTGTGGGTTCAGTGATTTTTGTATCATTTTGGACAAATCCTGAGCATATCTGGGAGTTTCCACCCAGGTTTCTAACATAGCTGAAGAAGGCCTTATGATTGTCTTTTGAATCTATGGCAATTTTTCTCTCAAAGTTGGCCTTGGATGATTTTATGAGTGCTCGTATTTTTTTACTAATAATGATCAAAGGTGTCTTCTCTTTTATGGATTTTGCTCTATCATGTAACAGCTTTCTCCTCTTATTGTAAAGTTTGTTTATGGCTGGGGTCCACCAGACTGGACGTTTGCCCTTGGTGGAAAGAGTCTTGGTTTTATTAGGGATTGCCTGATCCATGCAGTCCTGGAGGTGTTCGTAGAAGGCATTTGTAAGGGCTTCCGCAGCTTGGGTTGTGGTTTCCACTGGCTCGGGGGCCTTGAAGGATACCACACCAGTCTTGAGTAGTGTGAAGTTTGCTTTAGAGAAGTTCTTCACTGTGGTCTTTTTGTTTGGGGTGGGGCGGGATGTGGATATCCAGTGAGATTAGTTTATGATCTGATCTCACCAATGAGGGATATACTTCCGGTGTGGAGCATTTTGTCCCCATGTTTGTGATGATGAGATCTAGTATATTTTCTCCTCTTGTGGGAACGATGACTAGTTGTTCCATAGCATTTGAATTTATGAACTCCAGGAACCTTTGGGCTAGAAAGTTTGGGCTTGAGTAATGTTCCCAGTCTATATTCGGGTAGTTGAAGTCACCCAATATAATGGTGTTTGGAGATACATTTATACCCTCCAGTGTCTTCAGGAAGGCTGTGTGGGGTTCCTGAGTTTGAGAGGGTGGCCTGTAGCATGCTACAAATTGTAGAGCAGTTTTGCCTATGGTTAATTGCACCTTGATAGTTTCCGATGCTTTGTGCATTGCCACCAACCTGGAGGTGTGGGTATCCTTGATGAATATGGATACACCCCCTCCTTTTGTGGTGTGGTCCGGGTTTTGGGGCCGGAACACATGATATGAGGTAAAACCTGATAGTGCCGGGGTGCTCTCAGGAGCCTTGAACCAGGTTTCAGTCACAGCACAGACATCGATATTCTCCATACTGAGAAGGGCCTCGAGTGCGTGCATTTTGAGATTTAGACTTCTGGCATTGAGCAGCATTACCCTTAGTTTCTTCCCATTTTTGTTTTCTAGGGTGGTAGGTTTAGAATTGGAGCCTTGCCTAAAAAAGGCACTATGGGGGTGGCAAGAGCCTTAGCCAATATCTGGAATCCCAGGGTGACAGGTGCAAGCCGTCCCTTGGCAGCGTGGCTTGTCAAGCATGTCATCCCAGGCAGACAGACACTGGATCCCCTTTGAATGACACCAAAAATTAAGCCAATTGTTAAAGCTGATCATCTTGTCTCTATGTTGTGGCATCATTCTTGGTGAAGGAAGGATGCTGCTCAGGGTCAGGGTCATACCTGCCTGGGCTACATAATCAGAGAGCTCCTCTATGTCTCTTTTCATGTAGTCCAGGGAGGTATGTCTCAGGTCGTTCACACCAGCATGGACAATGACTGTGTCATATTTGTACTTGCTGTGGAGTGACCCGAGTGCTTGTGTTATGTGGCGGATTCTAGCGCCCGATAGGCAGCTTACTGTGACCCTCTCCTTGTTCAGCCTGGTGAGTGGGACGTCAGTGTGTCTGACTATGGAGTCACCTATGACAAGTATGTTTGGTGTTGTATTTGGCCTTAAGGGCTGTGACTGCTTTGCACACTGATTTTGTGGTTTATGTGTTGCCTGTGGTGTGTCATGCGGTGGTGGTTGCTTGGGTGTCTGCTTTGGAGGCCTCTGCTGTTTAGGTAAATTTTTGCTCAGAGCCTCCGAGTATGTCTTTGTGTGCTTATGTGTTTGATTCATTGTTGTGATAGCTTTATGTGAGACTGGTTTTGTGGTGTGTGTAGTTGCCTTCTCCTCCTGTCTGGTCTTGCCAGTCCTGAGTTGAGAGAGCTCAGCCTCCAGTTTGGCTAAATAGCTGCATCTCTCGCAAGTATTTGTGTTATGTGGGAGGAGGAGATGGTTGTCTGTGTACATGAGGCAATTGTAACATTGCCTCAATATTCCCAGATTCACCAACTGGACAGGAGAGGATGCCAGCATCTGGCCCTTCGACATGCTAGAGAAATTTAGAAGTGAGGGGTGTAACTGAATAAGAGAGGACTTAGTAAGGAAGTGGGTACTCCTGGGGGGGGGGGTTCGCTAGTGAGGGACTTTGTATAATACAGAAGTGCTAAGCCTGAAAAGAAGATGCTTTTAAGACAAGTGCTGAGCTTTTTTTTTTTTTTATTTTTGGAGAAAAAACAAAAAAAGCTTTTTAGGAACAAGTGCTGCGCTTTTTAGTTAAGGGATATACTGTTTAGATTACTAGTAGAGCAGTTCTAAGGGAAAAAATGAAGAACAGACTTTATGGGACCAGAAAAAGTTTAACCTTGTTAAACCGGCGCTGCCCGATGCTGCTCTAGTGGCAACTCCGCGCTAAATCACGCTAAAGCGTGCTTGATAGCAGGGGCTGAAAAGAGCCAGGAATTGACCTAATACGGCCAATAAAACTACAGTTTCAAGTCAGTAACCACTCCCACGGGGGGGGCAGGGAAGCTGCTCAATGTTTTTCACTGCCACTGATCAACAGAGAGACTTTCCTTTAGCCCAAGCAAAAATGGCCTCACAGAAACTTACAAACAGTTCAAGAACAGCAAGCCTGTAACTGAACATTTTTTTTAAATCTCAGAAAAGTGGGAAAAAAGCAAGATTATTTTTTTGTTTTGTTTTTGTTTTTTCAGAGATAGCAGAGGTTCACAAGTAATATCAAGTTATAACAGTGCAGTAAATGACCCCACACAAGAGTGCTAGGTCAAAGACAGAAAATATGCAAGTTTTGAGAAAAAACGATTTTAAAATTAAGTGCAAACAGGAAATTCAGTAAACAGCTTTTGGTTGTGCTCTAAATACAGCTACTAATGCAGAAATCAAGTTTAACAAGCCAGAAAATGCTCAAACAAGGCAACTATGCAGAACAACTTAGCAAATAAACAGAGAAAAAATACTTAAAATCTCAAAAGTGGCTCCCTTCTTCTCTCAGCGTTTTCTCCTCTTGGTGGGTGCTTCACCAACAGCCAACAAGCCTGAAAAGATGCCAAACCCACGAAGCAACTAGGTTTTAAGAGAGGAAGATGAAGGAGTTTTGGAAATGACCCCTACTGGTCAATAAAACTACAGTTTCAAGTCAGTAACCACTCCCATGGGGGGCAGGGAAGCTGCTCAATGTTTTTCACTGCCACTGATCAACAGAGAGACTTTCCTTTAGCCCAAGCAAAAATGGCCTCACAGTAACTTACAAACAGTTCAAGAACAGCAAGCCTGTAACTGAACATTTTTTTTAAATCTCAGAAAAGTGGGAAAAAAGCAAGATTATTTTTTTGTTTTGTTTTTGTTTTTTCAGAGATAGCAGAGGTTCACAAGTAATATCAAGTTATAACAGTGCAGTAAATGACCCCACACAAGAGTGCTAGGTCAAAGACAGAAAATATGCAAGTTTTGAGAATAAACGATTTTAAAATTAAGTGCAAACAGGAAATTCAGTAAACAGCTTTTGGTTGTGCTCTAAATACAGCTACTAATGCAGAAATCAAGTTTAACAAGCCAGAAAATGCTCAAACTAGGCAACTATGCAGAACAACTTAGCAAATAAACAGAGAAAAAATACTTAAAATCTCAAAAGTGGCTCCCTTCTTCTCTCAGCATTTTCTCCTCTTGGTGGGTGCTTCACCAACAGCCAACAAGCCTGAAAAGATGCCAAACCCACGAAGCAACTAGGTTTTAAGAGAGGAAGATGAAGGAGTTTTGGAAATGACCCCTACTGGTCAATAAAACTACAGTTTCAAGTCAGTAACCACTCGCACAGGGGGCAGGGAAGCTGCTCAATGTTTTTCACTGCCACTGATCAACAGAGAGACTTTCCTTTAGCCCAAGCAAAAATGGCCTCACAGAAACTTACAAACAGTTCAAGAACAGCAAGCCTGTAACTGAACTTTTTTAAATCTCAGAAAAGTGGGAAAAAAGCAAGATTTTTTTTTGTTTTGTTTTTTCAGAGATAGCAGAGGTTCACAAGTAATATCAAGTTATAACAGTGCAGTAAATGACCCCACACAAGAGAGCTAGGTCAAAGACAGAAAATATGCAAGTTTTGAGAAAAAAACGATTCTAAAATTAAGTGCAAACAGGAAATTCAGTAAACAGCTTTTGGTTGTGCTCTAAATACAGCTACTAATGCAGAAATTAAGTTTAACAAGCCAGAAAATGCTCAAACTAGGCAACTATGCAGAAAAACTTAGCAAATAAACAGAGAAAAAATACTTAAAATCTTAAAAGTGGCTCCCTTCTTCTCTCAGCGTTTTCTCCTCTTGGTGGGTGCTTCACCAACAACCAACAAGCCTGAAAAGATGCCAAACCCATGAGGCAACTAGGTTTTAAGAGAGGAAGATGAAGGAGTTTTGGAAATGACCCCTACTGGTCAATAAAACTACAGTTTCAAGTCAGTAACCACTCCCACGGGGGGCAGGGGAGCTGCTCAATGTTTTTCACTGCCACTGATCAACAGAGAGACTTTCCTTTAGCCCAAGCAAAAATGGCCTCACAGAAACTTACAAACAGTTCAGGAACAGCAAGCCTGTAACTGAACTTTTTTAAATCTCAGAAAAGTGGGAAAAAAGCAAGATTTTTTTTTCAGAGATAGCAGAGGTTCACAAGTAAAATCAAGTTATAACAGTGCAGTAAATGACCCCACACAAGAGTGCTAGGTCAAAGACAGAAAATATGCAAGTTTTGAGAAAAAACGATTTTAAAATTAAGTGCAAACAGGAAATTCAGTAAACAGCTTTTGGTTGTGCTCTAAATACAGCTACTAATGCAGAAATCAAGTTTAACAAGCCAGAAAATGCTCAAACTAGGCAACTATGCAGAAAAACTTAGCAAATAAACAGAGAAAAAATACTTAAAATCTCAAAAGTGGCTCCCTTCTTCTCTCAGCGTTTTCTCCTCTTGGTGGGTGCTTCACCAACAGCCAACAAGCCTGAAAAGACGCCAAACCCACGAGGCAACTAGGTTTTAAGAGAGGAAGATGAAGGAGTTTTGGAAATGACCCCTACTGGTCAATAAAACTACAGTTTCAAGTCAGTAACCACTCCCACGGGGGGCAGGGGAGCTGCTCAATGTTTTTCACTGCCACTGATCAACAGAGAGACTTTCCTTTAGCCCAAGCAAAAATGGCCTCACAGAAATTTACAAACAGTTCAGGAACAGCAAGCCTGTAACTGAACTTTTTTAAATCTCAGAAAAGTGGGAAAAAAGCAAGATTTTTTTTCAGAGATAGCAGAGGTTCACAAGTAAAATCAAGTTATAACAGTGCAGTAAATGACCCCACACAAGAGTGCTAGGTCAAAGACAGAAAATATGCAAGTTTTGAGAAAAAAACAATTTTAAAATTAAGTGCAAACAGGAAATTCAGTAAACAGCTTTTGGTTGTGCTCTAAATACAGCTACTAATGCAGAAATCAAGTTTAACAAGCCAGAAAATGCTCAAACTAGGCAACTATGCAGAAAAACTTAGCAAATAAACAGAGAAAAATACTTAAAATCTCAAAAGTGGCTCCCTTCTTCTCTCAGCGTTTTCTCCTCTTGGTGGGTGCTTCACCAACAGCCAACAAGCCTGAAAAGACCCCAAACCCATGAGGCAACTAGGTTTTAAGAGAGGAAGATGAAGGAGTTTTGGAAATGACCCCTACTGGTCAATAAAACTACAGTTTCAAGTCAGTAACCACTCCCACGGGGGGCAGGGAAGCTGCTCAATGTTTTTCACTGCCACTGATCAACAGAGAGACTTTCCTTTAGCCCAAGCAAAAATGGCCTCACAGAAACTTACAAACAGTTCAAGAACAGCAAGCCTGTAACTGAACTTTTTTAAATCTCAGAAAAGTGGGAAAAAGGCAAGACTTTTTTGTTTTTGTTTTTTTTTCAGAGATAGCAGAGGTTCACAAGTAATATCAAGTTATAACAGTGCAGTAAATGACCCCACACAAGAGTGCTAGGTCAAAGACAGAAAATATGCAAGTTTTGAGAAAAACGATTTTAAAATTAAGTGCAAACAGGAAATTCAGTAAACAGCTTTTGGTTGTGCTCTAAATACAGCTACTAATGCAAAAATCAAGTTTAACAAGCCAGAAAATGCTCAAACTAGGCAACTATGCAGAAAAACTTAGCAAATAAACAGAGAAAAAATACTTAAAATCTCAAAAGTGGCTCCCTTCTTCTCTCAGCGTTTTCTCCTCTTGGTGAGTGCTTCACCAACAGCCAACAAGCCTGAAAAGATGCCAAACCCATGAGGCAACTAGGTTTTAAGAGAGGAAGATGAAGGAGTTTTGGAAATTACCCCTACTGGTCAATAAAACTACAGTTTCAAGTCAGTAACCACTCCCACGGGGGGCAGGGAAGCTGCAAGTTTTGAGAAAAAACGATTTTAAAATTAAGTGCAAACAGGAAATTCAGTAAACAGCTTTTGGTTGTGCTCTAAATACAGCATAGAGGGATGTCCCCATTGGCAAATGTCTGGTACAGCTGTGTCAGATGTCAGATATGGGACTCATGGTAGCTTCCAGGGCAGCCAGCACACACATTCAGTATTATGCCTTGGGTATCACACATGACCTGGCAGTTGATGGAGGGGAAGCCCTTGTGGTTAAAGTAGACCCTACCCTGCTCGTCATCTGATCTGTATTAGGTTACTCTGCATGCACAGAGTTTTTAAACCACCATTTAATATGTTTGCTGCCATTATGTCAATTTATTCATTTCACAAAGAGTTCATCTACAACTTACTTAGTGTAATGGACAGAATTTCATTTAATAACAATTTAATAACAATTATTCTCCCTTCATTGACACAGTTTACCATCAAAAGGTGGGAATAACAGGAATTTTATAAATAATTGTATGCCATTTGTAAATCAACCTGATCTGTACAAATGCTTGTGCTGAAAATATATTTGTGAACTCTATTTGTGTTAATTGTGTTAAAATGTATCAACAGTTCACCCTGATAAAATGAAGATAAATGTTCATGTATTATGATAAGTGAATTAAATGTATATGTTTCAGTACAGGACACTGGCACAGCAATGGTTAACCAGCTGACTTATTTTAAGAAGAGTAAGGGAAATGTAAATGAGCTGTTAAATCATTAAATGGTACCCCATAGTGCTATGAAGCCAGTAGGTCTGGGAGCAGCCATTATCTGTTAGCTTTTGTTAGGAAGGGGGTAAGTGTTGTAAATGTTTCTAGCTCCTTAGGTATTGTCATAAAAGTTCTAAATATGTATTGTAGCAGTCTGCTAAAGGCCAGTCTCAAACTTCAAAAGGAGATACTGTGAGAACCTAGAATCAGGTGACCAGATGAGGTCATTCTGCAAGTCATATTGGATATTATATTTTACAGGGAGTAATCTCAAAATATAGAGTATTCTATTTGGGGCCTGACTAGAAAGACTGCTCACATATTTCATCTTGCCTTGCCCAAGTAAGTTACTATGGAACAGTAAAATTCTCTCAAATTCAGTCAGGAATATATTTATTTATTTATTTTATTTTACATTTGTTAATGATGAAGCTTAGTTTAGATATTGTTTTTCTTTATTTGTCTGAGTCTGTCCTTCAATTTTCAATATTTTCTGTGATTTGAACTCTGTGGTTTACTGTAAATATATGTACAGTATTTTCATGTACTTTCATTATTTATTATTAATTATATTCAAAACTTTTATCGTGGCTGGTTCTTTTACACAGCATCTAACCTTTGAGAGTACTTATATTTATTTGGTGATACTGTGTGGGCCACTCCAGAAGGCCTAGCTGTCTTGGTGAACTACTACCATTTGTATTAATATTAATATTGCACGGTATAATTGGACACCCTTTAAGGGCCTTAGAGTAGCTGATTGTAGAGGGTCTGGTGGCAGTGAATCTACATTATAATCTAGGCAGAAGGGGGCATAATAAATCCATGCCAGCCTTTTCCCGGTGTGTGTGTGTGTGTCTGTGTGTGTCATTATTTATTATTAATTATATTCAAAACTTTTATCATGGCTGGTTCTTGTACACAGCATCTAACCTTTGAGAGTACTTATATTTATTTGGTGATACTGTGTGGGCCACTCCAGAAGGCCTAGCTGTCTTGGTGAACTACTACCATTTGTATTAATATTAATATTGCACAGTATAATTGGACACCCTTTAAGGGCCTTAGAGTAGCTGATTGTAGAGGGTCTGGTGGCAGTGAATCTACATTATAATCTAAGCAGAATGCGGCATAATAAATCTGTGCCAACCTTTCCCCGTGTGTGTGTGTGTGTGTGCGTCTGTGTGTGAAAATTAAACTTTAAACAGTGTGTTTGTGTCAGCTACTTGGGACAGGGAAATGAAGCACTGAGTTTACAGAGAAGGTGCTGGAGGACTTGGCTTGGACACCTGGCAGAGGACCTAAACCTAAAGCTGTACAAGTGGGGAGTGTTACTGGGGGCCCTGGAGGGAGACAGATATAGAGACATCCAGATCCTGGGCTGACTGTGTCCCCTGTGTGCTCTTAAGGGAAATTGTACTTGATGCAGAGAGGTCTGCATCTGGCAATACTGAGTGTATCCATTTGTATTCCAAGTGTGCATCTCTAGTGTCAGTGGTGAGGATTCAGGCTCCTTGATTACTGGCCTAGTGTGAAGACAACACATATTGGTTCCCATCACATACTGGGACCAGTGTTGGGCATCACAAGTACATCAAAACAACTTTTTGTAAATATGAAGAAATAGTTTTTAACCATGGTATGATTTTGGGAGCCCTGCAGGTGCTTGAGTTCTAAGTGCTCGAAATCTACTTTCTTGGTGTCATGGACTCAAAAACCTTATGACTGGGTAGGCTTGTGCTAACATTCAGATATGAGTTCAGGCAAGCAGTTGTGAAGAGAGGGTGGGAGAGGGATTATAGGCTTACAGAGCAGAAGGGGGATTTTAAACTTAGGGAGTGGGAAGGGTGTTTTAGAGTTAAGGAGCACAAAGTGGGTTTTAGGATTATGAATGGGAGAGGAGATTCAAGTTTATGGAGCATGAAGGGGTTTTACCTTTAGGGAGCAGAAGGGAAGTTTTAGCATTACGAAGCAATCACAGAATTTAGGTTTAGGGTGGGGGCTTGGAGTTTTATGTTTACAGAGTGATCAGACTTTTAGGGTCAGGAGGGTGAAGGTTTAGGTAAAGGGAGCAAGGACTCAGGTTGGGATGGGGATAGGAGTTTTAGGTTAGAGTCTAGGTTCTGGTAGGGCTATACAGTTGAATAGATTTAGGTGTGAGGAGGAATATGTCCAAACAGGAGATTGGGTTAGTGAGAGTTTGAGCATTAGCTTTTTTTTGACCCAACAGGTGTGTCATGAGCTACTAACACAAGAGCACCTGTAGTAGGCTATGTGCGTTTTCTATCTGAGGATGTTGGCAAATGTTTAGCACCTGTTCTGTTGTCTATTTTGCTTATTTGTTCCATGGTTTAAGAAGCAGTGTTAAGGTGGAACGTTGAGAGCTCTATTTTCTTCAATTGCCCCTAAGCAATTCAAAGTAAAATACAAGTGTACATATCAGAGCAGTTGAAAGTGCTGAATAACCAGGAACACTATTACAGGACACACTTGTTGGGTCCTCTATAGAAAACTGAGGAATATTAATATGTCATTGTTTTCCATAGGAAATCATTGATGCTGCACACTTAAAAATTATGTTTGCAATGATTCACTTCTTTTGAAAGCAAAAGAGGATAAGAGCTATGAGGTAATCCAATAAAAACATTAGTTGCAGATAACCAAAAGCTGGTGACATCTTTTAAAACAGAGATTTTTACAATCAGTCCATTCCCTACCATGCCACTTTTAGGATTTGCCAGTAATTCATATATTCAATGAAATATAGGCATAATGCATTTTAGATTTAATCTGAAGGTTTGATGAAGTGTCATAAAATGGCACTTAACTAAAGTGGCTCAGCATTTATTTATTTATTTGTTTGCTTGCTTATTTAAATTTGTTTACCAGGCTAGAGCACTAATCAAACAATGACCAATTACAGGATCATCCATACTTATATTAGTGCTGACAAGCTGATTCTGGCATATTAATTAAGCCCCACTTTTTAACTAATGTTTCATCAAAAAAGTAAAGAAAACAAAGAAAAAATTGAAAAATGAGAGGAAAATGAAACTAAAGTAAAATTCAGCAGCATCATTTCCCCTGTGCATAATACCTCTCAAGAACACTTCATTAAGAGTATAAAGTAACACATTTAACCATTATGTGAACTTCCTAGCTGTTGTTATTAGTAAGCTGCTAGGACATGTTCCATATTTTACTCATTTGTTCCACAATATGAGAGGTAGTGTTCCATATTTTGGAGACTTAAGTTTGAAAGCAATTTCCCAGCAAAAAAGTGGTGGCTTCATTATAATTGTCTATGTCCTTGACAAGCAAAAGATAGACTCGCCTTCCTTCCCCATTTGGGGCAGGGCTATAGATATTTTTCAGGAATTACTAATAGACAAACCTAGATTTAGTGTCCCAGCCACATCTAGTAACCAGCTGTGCATTTATTTGCAGACTTCAGATATCTAATTTAGTGCCCAAAGTCATACCTCTCAACTTCTTAGTACAAAAATTCTGGACAAAGCCAAAAAATAATGGGGAACAAAGGCCCATAGCTCTCAACCAAGCAAGACAAGTCTCAAAGAATCAGGGACAAATACAAAAATAATCAGGGACGCATTTAAAAATATTAGTATTATTAAACTGAGACATTGACAGAATAAGATAATATGAATTAATATACATTTTAAAGTAAAATAAGTATGTCATTCTAATTACTGTCAGTATTTATTGTGTAATTCCCCACTTTTTCTCCAAAAGTCATCTGTTTTAAGAGGGATTAAGGGGGACAGCACTAAAATCGGAATCTAAATAAGGGATATCCCTGAAAAGGACAATTGAGATCAGATGTATGAAAGGCCCCAAATCAGGAACAGATTTTAAACATCGCTCTTAGAAAAAATGATAAAATAAGAATTGTTACATTATCATGCATTTTCTGAAAGCTTTGAAGTCTAAAACTAAAACATCTGCCATTATTTAGAGATTTCAATCAGCAATGGTTTGCAAGAAAAACATCTTTTACGAGGAACACACCAAAAATACAAAGCAAAAATATGAAGGTTCTGTGAAATTCTGGACTGTTGGGAAGAAAGATCTAAATCCGGCTTGGGAGGCGGGTTATTGGGTCACACGTAGAGCAGTTAAGTAATAATTCCCTGGAATAGCAAGTAACAATTCAAGTTTCTTAAAAGCCAATCTATTCATGGAATCTTGTTTCCCAAAGCGTTTATTTGCTGAATTGTCAAAAAAAGACATTTGCTAAGCAAAAACCCTTCCATCTGTGCCCGAGGCACACTGCCAGTGATTTGTACGAAAGACGAAGGAGCAAACAAACCCACTGTAGCAGTAGTAGTAGTAGTAAATAGTAGCAGCTGCAGCTGATTTCTGTTTGCACGTTGTTTTTGCTCTAAACCATCGGACTACATAGTACTGTGGGCTGTGGCAGCTTCCAACTTTCTCACTTTATTCAGAATTCACGCGCACATTACACTCACAATTCGCTTGCTGTGGGATAGAATAGTATGTACGAGGCTGCGGGAACGACAAAACCTGAAACTTTAAAGCCTTTTCTTGGAGATGGTCGTAAAAAGGATGTTGTCGTCCCGAGAAGGACGGGTGCGGTAGGTGCATCATTTGTTATTGTTGTTGCTGTTATCACTAGTAGTAGTATAGTAACACTAGTAGAAGTAGTAATAGATACATCCATGTGTGTTTAAGTGTTGGTGGCATTACAGGATGCACATTTTTGTTAAGCAGCTTACAGTGTCTGCCTAACGATTGCACAAGTCTCACACTAACGTGGCACTTTCTCCGACAGAACTTTGACATACTAAGTGGCCAGATAAGACCTCTTTCTGTGCTTCCTCCATACCAAGACCACGCCTGCATACTATAGCCTGTTTGGAAAGCCTGTTGTCTGCATTGTTTATTAGAAAACACGATCAATTATAATAGTTTCAAATAACGCTAATGGCATTAATCTGGAAAGCATCAACATTCGCTGTCTTGTAAAGTTTAACGGAATAAATTCATACTAATTAGCTTTCAAGTTCTTGGCTCAAGAAGGGAAAAAAACAAAAGTAATGTAGCAGCGTTTGCTCCTTATTTTTGGCTTTGTCTGTGATTCTTGAATAGAGAGGTTGAGAGCAACAAGGTAATCTAATAAGCATAGCTCTCAGCCTTCCATCCTCAAAATGAGGAACACCAGCCCTCATATTGTGGAACAAATGAGCAAAATGTGGAACACATACTAATGCCATACTAACAACTTCAACTAGGAACGTCATAGGATGGTTAAAATATGCTGGTTTTACTTATAAAAAATATATATTTTAATGCATTAGTATGATTCATTTGTATTTACCATGGATGTCAGTTTTGTAAGACCCTATCAGACCCTTTCAATGTGGAACTTCGAGGAACATGAATATTTTTAGAGTGACCCCAAATGAGGTACGTTCCTCATAATGAGGTACACTTGAGAGGTATGCTAATAAAACCTTGAGTTTCATACAGCCACAATGAGGTATCATATGTAAAACTCAAGGATTTGTAAAACGGCCCCCTCACTACAAGTATGCACCTAGGATTTAGCAGCTTGTATTTTACAAACAAATGCCATCAGCAAAAAAATACACCTGAATGCACATACAATTGGGTACGATTTTTAAATAGGCCTACTATTGTAAGTCACTTAAAAACTAACAGAACAGTGTTTTGCAGCAACACTGATTTTCTGAATAAGAAGTATGAAACTCTTATCTAGACTGTAATCCTCAGTAATTAATCAGAAATATCAAAATCGGTATTGGAGACACAGAGTTGAATATTATGATGCAAAATCAGGGACATTCTGCAAAATCAACCTTAAAATGACATAGTATAAAGCATCTCTTTCATATAGGAAACATCAACATTGCACAATTTTACAATAGGAGTTGACCTGATTTGTTTTCTTTATGAAATCATTAAAATTCAGTGCATCATGCTAATATTATAAAACAAAATTCCAGTGTAAATAGTGTTTTAGCAATGTTGTAAAGTCAAACTAGTTTTATATATATTGGATGTTTTATGGTTAAGTGGTATTAACAGTTTAATATTTTCCAGTTTGCTCTATTTCTTGATGGTTGTTCGGCACTTTTCATCAGATTTTCATTTTTTTGGTAAACAAATTATGCAGTTTTGTTAGTGGACCCTGAGGGTTATATCAGCTCAGTACTTTCAAGCTTTCTACAATTACTAGGCACCCTAAAACATCCATCATCATTACTATGCCAAATATTCTGGTTTATGATCGGGTTCCTGGATTTGTAAGCAACAAACTGGTGCAAGATCTGCAGACTCATTTAAAAAGTCAACATTATCTGGATAATTCCAAATCAGCCTACATCATTCCATGCTAAAAAATCTCTTGTGGCAGTTTTTTTGTCCTCCTGTTTATGCACCATCAGAACACACACACACACACACACACACACACACACACACTCTATGAAGGCAGTATTTCGTCTCTCACTGCAATTTTTCCCGGTTTAGGACATTGATTGGAGGTCAGTCCAAAAGTCTATTACTGTCACGAGTGTGAAGCAGATTTCATTGTACCATATATCAGAAAACAAACTTCCAAATCAGCAGTCTAATTGAAAAAAAGACTGTTAGTAGTATCAATAAAAAAATTACCACAACAAAAATATATTTCAGCTGATGGTTTGATAAATTGAATTTGCTGCCATCATGAAGCCAATGGCAAGTTCATGATAGTTCATAAAATTAAACTTAACATTATAGGATGTCTATCAGGCTGGTCTTCATATTATTCTTTTAGTGTCACTTAAACATTACAAAGTAGCTGCTTACATAAAATTAATTTGTGATGCATAGTGGAACTGACACAGATTGTGATCACTGTAGAGTATATATGCAACTATGGCGACAACATACTCTGACAAAATAATCTCTGCTGAAATATTTCAGCATAGCAAACTGTTCAGATAAAAGAGTACCTGCACACAGCAAACTTTTAAATTAAAGGACCATCTTACTTTTTTAGAGAGTGACCATTGTTTAAACATACCAGTCAACCAAGAATCAAAGTCTGCACACTTTGGTCAACCTTTCTCTTCATGGTTAAATCACACTGATGGGGTTTTTTTTGCATTTTTGTGTCTATGAACACATGTAATGGAACCAGTGAATATTGTATTTTTAATCAGTGTATAGAATGTACAATCACATCACTACTCTTGCATTTTTATTTTGAAAGCTAGGAAATGTTAGTATTAAATCTGTTACAGTTTCATGCACCTTCAGATAATTTCAAATGATTATTCAAAGTTTATTTTTGAAATTGCTTTAGGTCAGTTTTGCTTCCTTAAATTATCCAGTTGCTGTTTTGCTGTATTAGCTGTTTTATTCTATATTATGAGTGTTGTTTGGTTTACTCTTTGTGTCTTTTCTGCTTTTATTATGTTATGCTTGTATTCTTGTGCACTTCTTAAGTGTAAACACTTTTATTAATATGAAAATTAAGCTCCTTTCTTTTCTGGCACACATGCTGTAGCACATACCTATTCCATTTAGTGTGCTGAAATTCAAAGAACATTAAGCACTGCCTGTACAGAAACAATTATATCCTAGAACAACTGTAGAAGATGGGCATCCCCGCGTCTTCATTTGCAGAGATCAGACAGTCATCAGGATGTGATCTGTATTGCTTAGGATAGAGTTCTTCATGCAGAGTTATGGTGGTCATAATGGGAGTGTGGTTAGAATGAAGCAAAACTAAATGTTTAATTACTTTGATTTCTCCATAGCCTACAACTTCATATCTAAGATTCATTACAGAAAAACAAAAATTTCATGATTTTTTTTTTTTTTGAGGTGATAAACTCCCCATTTTCAGTGTTTAATTTCCAGTAAGCAGTGAATCAAACAATATGCTTCAGCCGTATGTAGATAAAATTTACTGACAATGTATTTTTAACCCTAACTAATGTTAATTCAGTTGTGGGCTATATAGGTTCATAGGTTCATAGGTAGGTACTAGGCTATTGGCCCTAGGGCCTGTATAAGCCTAGCCAAAAAGATACCCAGGCTTTCGCCACCCAAGAAATTATTTTCCTGTGCCCCTGTCAAGCAGAGCCACAGAAGTGATCCCCGGGGTGAATTTCCTATTTCCCATCCAATCATCAAGATTTTTCTTGAAGAGTGCTAATGAGGAGCTCTGTTTGACATAGATAGGTAGTCTGTTCCAGAGTATGGGAAGTCTCTGGCACAGGAATCTATCCCTCCAGCATGTTCTGTTTATTGTGGTGACAAGGTTTAGGTCCCTACAGTGCGTGGCTCGGATGGATTGGGATTTATTTAAGTGGAGCATGCCCAACAGCTCTGGGTTTGACATAGTTTTGTATGTTAGGCAGAGATCGCCTCTGAGTAGGCGATATGTGACCGAGTAAAGCTGGAGTTTTTTGAGATGGTCTGCATAGGGCATCTGTTTGAGGCCAGTAATCCTCTTTGTGAGGTATTTCTGTGGCCTTTCCAGTTGTTGTAGATGTCTTGTGAGGTACATACCAAAAGGGGCGTTGTACTCTATAATGGGTCTAATGAGTGATGAGTAGAGGGGAACAATGACCTTTTTTTTTCTGGATGAGAAACCTTTTGTGATGAGGTGTGCCACATAGAAGGATTTCTTGACCACTGTGGCAATGTGAGTATCAAAGGATTGACTACTGTCCACCTGTGTCCCAAGGTCTCTTATCACACTTTCGGTGTTAAGTAGACTACCACCTATGTGGTAGTTCATGGGTACAGAGTTTTTACCAAAGGGGATGACAATGCACTTTTTGGCATTGAGCTTCAGGCCATGGCTTTGACACCAGGCATCTGTCTCAGTGAGGCCCTTTTGTAGGATGTCCACATCGTTAGGAGTTTCGATTATGACTCCTAGTTTGCAGTTATCTTCTGTGTTAGCCTGTACTTCAGAGAAGTAGATACCAAACAGTAGAGGACTCAGGACTGAACCCAGTGGTACTCCACTTGTCACTGGTCTGAAGTCGGATTTGGAGTCTGCTACTTTCACAGTGTGGGTTCTGTCCATGAGCCAGTTGGCAACCCATCTTGTGACATAGGGATTTATACCTAGTTTAGTGAGTTTATCTATAATTCCAGAGTGGGGGATAGTGTCAAAAGCCTTGGCGAGATCTAGATAGGCTGTGTGAACCACCTTACCCTCATCTGTTGCTTTGGTGACTGCTTCAAATAAGTCTATAAGGTTTAGGAGACATGATCTGCCTTTTACAAACCCAAACTGGGTGGGGGTCCAAAGTTTGGAGATTACCAATGTCTTTGTTTATGAGTTCCATGATGATATGTTCCATGGCCTTGCAGACCAGGCTCGTCAGGCTAATGGGGTGGTAGTTCCAAGGGTCCATCATGGCTCCCCTTTGTGGAGTGGGATAACCGTCGCGGTGCACCATTCAGTGGGCACAAAGCCTGAGGTGAGGCATAGATCACATATTAAGCATTTTGAAGGGATCTCTAAGCTAAAATCCAATGAGATTAAAACAAATACAACATTAATAGATCATAAGGTTGTTCAAATAATAATATATCAATTTAAATATAATTGAGATGGCAAAGCAATGAAATGAATGTATCGCATTGTCTAAAAACCTGGATAACATCACTATAATTGTTCTAACAAATTTGAAAGATATAATTTCTAATTCAATATAAGATATATTTTAATGTAAAGATAGACTGACATTTTAATTAAAATGATATTGTTAAAAGCTTTATATACAATTCAGATATCACCTTGATGCCAAATAAAACCCATATTAGCCCATATTAAATAACTAAATAAAATGTTTAGTCATTTATTTGCTACCCAAATAAACCTATAATTGCTTTTCAATATTATATTACACTGTGGAGTAATGCTGAATTAGGATGCCTAGATACAGAAAGGTGTGCTGTAGCATCTGTATTCAAAGTCAAAATACACTATATGAGAAAAACTTACATTGCAAAACAGAAAATTATGCATAACATGTTATGCAGTGAAGAAATTTATATTGGAGAGCTACATAAAATGTTTATACATTTATTCTTATAGTCAAATAAACCTGGGATAATTTTTTCAGTATCATAGAAGATTGGGGAGAAATTGAAGATTAGCATTCTCTATACTATTGTGTCGATATTCAAAGTAAAATTATATTTAATGAATTTTGCAATGATTAAACATTTTAAATACTTTATATATAAACAACACAAGCATAACTCCCATCTTCTTCCTCTGAATTTTAGTTTTCCTACTGATTTTCTTGCAACCTTAAATATCAAGGAGGATTAATAAAAGTTACCAAAATGTGTAGACTACATCTTTACACTTAGTGTGTTCTTTCTGAGTGAATAGACAGCACAAAATTATGGTAGGGATGCTCTTGAATACAGATCATGTACTTTTAGTGTACACTTAGTGTAGGTGTTCATGAATCCAGCCTATAGTTGTAGATAGTAAATAAATATGTACATAGGCACATTGCTGCTCTGAAAAAAATAAATATATGCTATCTTAAAACATTTTAGAAATGTGGTCTACCATTACTCAATGTTAAAACAAGGATTTATTCAATTTTACTTTACATCAGTTATTGAAGGCTTTAACCTGGCCAGCCTTAGTCGTAAATGATCAAGGCAGCCACTTAAGATGGCACTCAGCCAGGATCATTTAAGTTCTATTTTTCACCACTCCAAAGCATGAATCTCCTGCAATGCCTATGTTTGAAGTAGTCATGGCTGTAGCACCCTGTAAAAAAGTAATGCACACTTCTTAATTTCCTGGCATTCTTCTCTTTCCCACCCATAATCTAGATAATAAATCACAGAGCCATTGAAGCTCATGGGATTCATTGTCTAGATACTAAATGGGACCAAAAAAGAAAGACACAAAATTTGAACAACATAAGGTAATGGCTGCAAAAGTATGCCGAGTCTATAGCTGGTGGTAACATGAAGGTCCTTGGAAGGTCAGCAAGAGAATGCTGTTGTGAGAGTGCAGCTCCTATATAAATGATCTGTTTGTAGCAGGTAAATTTTAACCCTGACAGGCAACCAGATGTTATGCTCAGTCGACTTTGCAAGACTAATCTGATTCGTTTAAACAAAACTGGATTAATGTATACTGTTTCTAGTTACTGCTTGTGATTTAACAGAACTGAAATAACTTTCTGTGTCCATTATTTACTTATTTTATTATAACTCATCCCTATAATTGCAGGGCATGGGAGCTATCTGTAGATAAAAGTGAATGACCCAGGCCTGCTATAGTTTGTCAAAATTAACCATCATTCTGGGTTTGCAGAATGAACGATTGTGTAATTATTTGAAACATGTTGGATTATTTTACTATGGTTGTCTGTGTTTGTGTCAAACAGAATTGTAATTAATTACTGTGGTCATTATTTTTTTTATTATAGTCACACATCTGAAATGTACATAGCCAACAAAGTGGGTGCAATTGCTGGGTAGCAGTGTCTGCAGTTTAAAATGGACACCCCTGCCTTCATCTACTTAAACAGGCACTATTCTGATTTTGCAGGACTAATGTGTATTTGTATGATGCAAGTTGTGATAAGTTACTATGGCTATTGTTTATTTTAAGCAATTTTGAAATACATTAGTGTGGTCAATGTATTTTCATTACAATCGGACATCTGAGGTGTACTGCATTCACCAAAGAGGCTATAACTGCTGCTTACAGGAGCTATCTATTGATCAAAGTGACTAACCCAGATTTTGTTTGTCGATGTTTAAAAAGTCATTACTATTAATCTTGCTGTGAAGGCTTAGTGTACATTTGTTTGAAACACAGTTGAAATACATTACTGTGACCATTATTGTGACCATTATTGTCTATGTTATTTCTACATATGGGAGCTCTCTGTGGATGAAAATGGCCTTGCTGCCTTGCTAAGTTAAACAGTTATTAATCTGGCTTTGCAGGACTAGTGTGCATTTGTATGAAACACATTGAAATGATTTGCTATGGCTATCTTTAAGAATCAGTCAGATGTATGAGTTGCATGTATGCAGTCAATACATTTATTGTAATTGATGGTTGCATGTACCATATGTACCTAGAAGTGATGTAACAATGTTTTGTTTTCTCACACTTAAATAGACACTGAATTAACTTGTCAGCAGTGTCAGATAATGCATTTCATTAGCTAAAGTCCATGCAAAATGATCACTATTGTGACTAATGCATGTGTGTGTGGGGGGGGGTTGCATTGTATCTAAGAGTACCAAGTTATCCATAATATCTTTCACTTTCCATCACAGTCAGATATATTGTACACAGTAAGAACTGTCTTTGATAATCTGGGCAGGTTGTGTGTTAATGCAACTGATTATTCAAACACAATGATGCCAGGTACCTGAAACAACCAAGAAACTAGTACAGCAAACACAGGCACCAAGTGGAGGTGATCAAACATAAAGCATGAACCAGGAGCCAAAGTGGAAGCACCAGCAGTTTATTCAGTACATTAACGCAAATCTCCCTACAGCATTTTCGTCCACAGGACTTCTTCAGATGTAACAAAGAAAAACTGACTGTAGCATCCTTTATATACCCCACCCTTGCAAATCACGTTAATTGTTTAATGATTGATAATTAAAACACATGGCAATTAATGCAAATACTCTGCTTTCTGTAACATTTTGAAAATTCTTTAAAAACATATCACTAAAAGTGCAGGTGAATGAATAAGCAGATTTATAAGCAGCAAAGCTATCTAAACACATAACTTGATTGAGTTAAAATAAAATAGAATAGAATGAAGAGTACATAAAATATAATAATAAATATAAATAAAAACACACATCATGCATAGCGTGATGACCAATTTAAAAGCACAGTATGAATTAATAATATGTAAATAATACAAAAATATAAATAATAAATAATAAATAATTAATCCTATCGCAAATATATGTAGATGTATATAAATGTAAATGTATAAATATACATAAAATATATAATATATATAGCATAAATTGTCCTGAAAATATATGTAAAAATGTATATAAAAGATGTGATGTATCACATAAACAGGGAAATGTTTCTAAGGTGAAGTGGAACACTTTATAATTTGGCCGCCCTCATTTTCAAAATGGGGGCAATAGAAATATGTTTGTTAACACCACTTGCACAACTAGGGAAAATTTAGAATCACTAATTTACCTACTGAATTTCTTTGGGAGGTAGTAGAAAACTGGAGTAAAACAAACTCTGCAAATGCTGTATACTTTTAAAACTTTAATCACAAAACTTAAAAGACAATGTAAAGCTTTTAGATCAATAGATCCTTCCTCAGTGCTAAAAAATACAATTACAACATCCATTAAATAATCAGCATACTAATCACATAATTTAAAATCCCAACTATCAGGTACAAGTAAATGAGTAAAACAATTAATTCTTAAAGCAGAAGCTTCATTTAAGACATATTTGTTTGCGCCTTAGAATAGGTTTTAGACTTACACTAGTATTAATACCAGAGGTCCTATCATCATGAGACATAATAGTTTATTATCCATATCACCTAATCTGGAATCATTATTAACGACTTGTATAACTCTAAAAACAAACATGTTCATTGCGATAATCTGTCAGATGTTTAGCTAAAGCATTAGTTTGAATTATTCTATGCATATCAGACTTATCCGTTATGTGCTCTTTCACTTTCTTCATGATTTGCAGTACATTTTTTGCAAGTTGCAAGATAAATAGCATTACAAGTATTGCATGTGGCAAAACACTTGAACACAAAATCTTTTACCATTAAAGGATATTTAAACATATTATCGCTACATATGCATTCACAACAGCAACAATTGAAATATGGGTATGTACCATATTTATTTTAAAGTCTACATGCTCTTTGTTTGATATCTTTATAACATAAATTATAAAATTCAACTTATCACTGATAAGTGATTCTAACTCAGGCAAAGCCTTTAATTTATCCCAATTGTTCGTAATAATATCTTTAACATCTTTCATGCGAGTATTATAAGTTGTTAGAACATATGTTTGTAAGTCTAAAACCTATTCTAAAACACAAACAGATGGGTCTTAAATGAAGCTTCTGCTTTAAAAATGAATTGTTTTATCCGTTTATTTCTATCTGATAGGTGGGCTTTTAAAATTATGTAATTAGTATGATGATTATTTAATGAATGTTCATGTTGTTGTAATTGTATTTTTTAGCACTGAGGATGGACCTATTGATCTGGAAGCTTTGTGTTGTGTTTTAAGTTTGGTGATTAAAGTTTTAAAGTATGCAACATTTGCAGAGTTTGTTTGTCTTTTTTATTTGAATCCAGGATATACGTTTGGTCTGCTTTACCATCATGTGGTTCATCTGGTGTTTTTAGAAAACTGGACTACCCTGAAAAACCCAAGTGAACACAAGGTGGACAAGCAGACCACATCAGCCAAAAATCGAATCAGAAAATCTCTTGCTGTGAGGTTACAGTCCTACTCACTGTGGTGCCCATTCAGCAACATATTTTTGTTACTGCAACGTGTTTAAGTAATTTTGGACAAATTTCCAGTTATTTGATCAAAACTTGTGGTCTGGCAGATTTTAGTTATCCACATATTTAGTATCATTTAATGTTTCATTTCCTACATGTATTATTTCAGTTGCCTCTTTTTTGGTGTCTCATAGCAGCTGTCTATAGCACAATGACACTGTATCTCATTGTTTCTGATTTCTTATGTCTAATCATTATTGTTTATGAAAATAAAATTAGTATTACTGAGATAAGAATTAATCAGCCTTGTACAAACTTTAAATTTGGGACTAAATTGTCTTTTTATTGAATGTATACAAGGCTAACACTCTGTGAGGAATAATCTTTTTTCTGTTAATAATATGAACTATATTGTTCTAAGTTTAAATTTATTCACAATTTTTGAATTTATACAAATGGTATGATAAATTGTGTGCATGGTGCAAATACATTAGTTTAGTTTTTAATAGGTTTTAAGTATCAAAAGCATCTTAAAAGCATTTTTATATATACACATACTTACATATTTATTCTTGCATTTATAATACATAGTTTAAGGTGTTGACATTTGCGTTTTTATATGTATTTTTATACTGTTTTGTGTTGAAAAATTTATGTGTAGTGTTTCAGACTTCTGTTTCAGACTTAGAAGTGGTTTTCACTAATCCAGGAAGTGATGCCATGTAAGATTTCCTATTTAAAACAGTTTACTTCCTTAATTTCCTTGTATCTGTTAAAGTTACTGCTTTTGTTTTTGGAATGGAAGCACTTATATCTTCTTGTTTGTCTGAATAAAGAAAGCATCCTTGTACTGAATTGTACTGAACTGGATGTGTTGGCTTGATTTAAAGCACACATTGGATTATTTCAGGGCTCACAGGCTCTCATTGTCTACATACTGCTTGTGCGACGATTTTCTTAGTGGTTTGTGCATTTTTTCGTCTTTTACTAGTATATTGGAATGTTACAGCAGATGGAGGCGGAGCAACAAAACCCTGGACTGGATTCCAATCATGAAAATGAATCTATGTAAATTCGAAGCAGTTTGGGTGAGCTTACTGTTCTCATCCAACAGCTCAATCAATGGATGGAACGCCTGGAGCAATTTTCACTTTCGCAGATGTCACTTCACCCTTTTCCAAGTACATCTACACAATGTACATCTACTGAGGACATCGGAAACCTGAATATTAACAACAGCAGCATTTTGGCAGCACATGAGTTTCGGACCTTCATTAAACACCACAGGGGCCATTGTGAATGCAAATGGAATTGCAACAAGCACTATCTCTAATAATGTTAGTGTTAACAACAAACATAATCTGTCTGAATGGCTTAAAAGTAATTCATGTTTCAATAAGAACCGGGGTACAGTGACTGAGTCTCTTAATGACCAGCTTTCTGATTTAGATCGTATTTTACCGAAAATTAAAAAAAATTACACATGGACAATGCATACTTTAGTGAGTGCATTAAGTTAAAAATAGTTCCCAAAGGCCTGCGTGTCTGGCATTTCCCGACTGGACTAGTTGCTAATTCTGGTTTCCACAATTAACTTTTGGCCTTTTTTGATAAATGGGGTCTAGAATACATGGAAATGGTTGTAAAACATAATGAAATGAGTATTGTTGAACTGAGTCAGGAAGTAAAGACTTTGGATGAACTTGTTACTAATGACCCTGGGTTCAGCACTAACAGGTTTGACTACAACAGGATTTTCAGTTCTACTGATGAACAAATGACTATTATCAAAAACAGTAAAATTAAAAAGCTCATCAGGGATGAGAGGGACTATGCCAACCATGTGGTTACCCAACCCCACCCCCCTCACAAAAAAGGCATCTAAAGAAACTCCCACATCAAACCAATGAAGTTGAAACTAACATGGACATTGAAATTGATTCAATGAATGAACATTTTTTAGGGGAAGAAAACTTTCCCCAATTAAGACGGTCAGAATGTCTCATGAATCAGCGGGGGGGGGGTACGAACTATCAGAACAATCATTTTCAAGCCCCTGCACAGAGAGGCATTGGCCAAGTGAACAGGGGAAACAACTATCACCCATGGAGGGGGAGGAGACAATAGAGACTGATATTTCATCACAGTCTATACCTGACATTGTTCAAGGGGAAAGTTCCCCAACTTTACATATTGACATCAACAGTACTGGAGACTTCAAAGTTTACAATTATACTGACATTTCCTTGAATGTAACTACTTGTGACCTCTTGGCAAAAGGTTTTATGTTTGTTTCTAGTCAATACTTAAACACTGTGAATACACTGGTTGATTTAAAACTTTATGTGAGGAAATTGAATTTGCAGGTTTTGTTTCAAGGGGTAGAACAGGTACGTCAACCACTCAAGGTATCCAGTTCTTACCATCCCCCCACCCATCCTAGTTTAGCATCCTTTGAGAGAATTTGTGAACTCGATATTAGAAATCTGGGTAACAGATTTAGAAACATTAGTTTCAGTAGTAATTTAACTAAAGAAGATCTAGATTAGCTTAATTGTTTAAAACAACTATATGGCATCAGAATAATGAAAACAGATAAAATTGGTGGGGTTGTCATCATGAAAACTGATGACTATATCAACAAACTAAAATCTAGCTTGGAGACAGATACGTACTGTGAAAGTTCCTTAAATGAGTTAAATGGCGCATACAATAGAATAAGGGGGTACATCCAGGACTTATTTATTGATGGTCTCATGTTAATCCACAAACTACACTATCTGACAATGGAATTTCCAATTACACCCTAAATTTTTGGTTTGCCGAAACTCCATAAAAACATTCAACAACCACCCATGCATCCCATTGTTGATGCCCAGGGATCAATCACGCACCCTTTAGCCAAATTTCTGGATACTGAACTGAAGAAGTTACTTTTGGATGAACCCCACTTATGTATTGATTCCTGGGACTTCTTAAGGTAAATCAATAACACTTGTTTTAGGTCCGACTTTTTATTTATTACAATTGATGTAGTAGATTTATAGTCTGTCATCCCACATTCCATCGGGGAGGAATGGTTTTGTGATTATTTGTTTTCTAAGGGAATACCCCAGGACAAAATCAATATGTACGAACAGATTTTGGATAGGGTGCTGAGAAGAAACTTTATCTTGTTCGACAATCAGTATTATTTACAAACAAAAGGGGTTGCTATGTGTTCAGCATGTGGGGGGCTGTACGCCAATATCATCATGTTGGAATGGGAAAACGTACTTTGAAACAATCAACATATTTCCGATTCTGTCATACTTACATGAGGAATTTAGATGACATGTTTATTTTATGGGAAGGCCCTAGAGACCAAATTGTTGAAGTCATTAACTATATTAACAACTCAGTCTCCTTTTGAGGTTCACATATAGTGCTAATGCATGTGAAATTTCCTATCTTGATGTTCTGTTAAAGAAAGATCTGGAACAACAGAGATTTGTGGCTGAAATTTTCAGAAAAGAAACCTATTCCAATAGTTTTCTGCATTTCGACAGCTGCCACCCATTCACTCATAAACGTGCAGTTATTAGGGGGCAATTTGTGAGTGCAGCACGAATGGTGACAACTTGGATAGGTTTCACCAGAGAATGCCTTAACTTGAAGGAAATGTTCTTGAGAAGAGGTTATCCCCCCACTTTAATTGACATCATGAAGGAGGTTAGTGAGAAAAGACAATGTGGGTATTTTGCACCAATTTTGGGCACCCCTAATACTGACCATCCTGATATGACTGGGTTGAACATAACTGAAACAGTCATGGACACTGTTGTGAATGACCAAACAATTGTCCATAACCAGGAAATATATAGGGGGCACCATTCCCCTGGGTCTGAAGTAACTAATTACCACACAAGTTTTTCAACTGTCTTCTCAAATGACACATACACTATTAAAGATATTCTGTGTAAGAATTGGAATCTGTTGAGTAGTGACAGAGAATTTTTTAAAATGTTAGGAGAAAAACCTGTGTGTGTTTTCAAGAAGGGCCCTAACTTGAAGAACATTTTCGAACGTAATAATGATGGAATCTATATGAAGGATCAGATGGTTAAGTGCGGGGCATGTACATTTTGCCCTTTCATTTTGGAAGTCAGTGAATGTGAAATTAATAGAACGAAAATAAAAATACCTGAGAGGTGTAGTTGTTTAACTGAAAGAGTGGTCTACTGTGCTTTATGTTCCTTTTGCCCATGTTTTTATGTGGGGAAGATGGAACGTAAGCTTAAAAATAGGATCAGCGATCATCTTAGGAATATAAGGGATGCTAGTGAAGTGAATGCACTTGCTAGACACATTAGTGAGTACAACAATCACCGGTTCAAATTTGTAGTACTTGAAGTTCAAAAAAGACATAATAGGGGGGCAGCCTGGCCATATTTACTTGAGAAAGCCAAGTTGCTATGGCAATTACGACTTGATGCCTCTCACTGGCCAGGCTTAAATGACAGCCTTTCCATAAGTAGTTTGCTTAAATTGAGGGCTCTTGAGAGGTGAAACATTCCATTTAGATATGAATATGGTACAAAAATGTTTTTTTTTTTTAAATGGCCTTCATACCTGTTATATGTATATGTGCATGAAATTTATTCATTTATTCCTAATGGATTTTTAACTGTATGCATATTTTACTTATATGTTTATATATATATATATATATATATATATATATATATATATATATATATACATACATTTTTTTAAAAGCATCTTAAAATAATTTTTATATATACACATATTTACATATTTATTCTTGTGTTTATAATACATAATTTAGGGTGTTGACATTTGCACAATCAGTTTTTATACGTATTTTTATATTTTGATATTTATACTGTTTTGTGCTGAAACATTTATGTGTAGTGTTTCAGACTTGGTAGTGGTTTTCACTAATCCAGGAAGTGATGTCATGTAAGATTTCCTATTTAAAACAGTTTACTTCCTTAATTTCCTTGTATCTGATGAAGTTCCTGCTTTTATTTTTGGAACGAAAGCGCTTATACCTTCTTGTTTGTTTGAATAAAGAAAGCATCCTTATACTGAATTGTACTGAACTGGATGTGTTGGCTTGATTTAAAGCACACATTGGATTATTTCAGGGCTCACTGGCTCTCATTGTCTGCATACTGCTTGTGCGATGATTTTCTTGGTGGTTTGTGCATTTTTCCGTCTTTTACTAAGTTTAAATTTATTCATATTTTTTGAATTTATACAAATGGTGTGACACATTATGTAGATGGTACAAATGCATTAGTTTAGTTTTAAATAGGTTTTAAGTATCTATAGAGGATGATTATAATTAACTTAATTTTTTAGTAAGATCCATAATGTTGTGGGAGTCAGAGAAAATAGTGCTGTAGCACTATTAGGGCTTCACTGGTGTGCGCCAGTAGTGCTAGGGCAATAAAACGTGATTTTAGAACCATACAAGAGGCACATGGAGCAAAAGCGAGTTAACAGTTCATTCGCAAGTCTCTAAATTGAAAACGGCACAGTTAGACCTAACCACACTAGTGTTCCTACTACCAAAGCATACTACATTGTTGAACAGGCACCCCCCCCCCCCAACACACACACACTCACAAAAAACATGGATGACTCCAAAAATGCCTCTACAAACACACGCACACACACACACACACACACACACACACACACACACACACACACACACACACACACACAGCTCCAAGAATGTCTAAATACACATACACACAAATGCAAGCACACATCTTCATGGGCCTTCATACAGTCATACAGTTTCACAGCACTTGTGTGCTAACAGATCTACTCTCTACACAGTTGCATAGAAGATGTACCATTTTAATTGTTTTTCTTACTAAAAAGCATGGTGGAGCTTGTCTTTCAGTCATTGTACTATGCAATTCCTGTCCTGCCAAAAAGCTTTGTGGAAGTAAATATGACTAATTTGCATTAACTGCATCCCAAGACTGCTGAATTTGCATGTAGCTGCCTCTCGTGAGTCCTCTGCAGCACTACGTGCCACAGCCTTCTTATCTCTGTAATGCTACAGTGGTCTTTGATTCTCTCCTTCATGAAGTACTAAGCAATCGTGCTAGAATTCTATTTCTGAAACTTGGCCATTGTTTGACTCTTAAGTATTCCTCATATTTATCCTCATATTTAGAGCCAAAGCAATAGGAGGATACAGGCCCAAAACGAGGACAAATGTTGAATATTTCTCTTGTAAACTCAGACAGTTGCAAGCGTAACAGAATTTATATTACCAAGCATTTTCTGTGGTATAGCAAATCTGCATGTCAGACCAATGTGATTATTCAGTGCCTGCAGCCCCCAACAGTATCATCAGAAAGTAATGATCTATGAGAGATCAAAACTTGGATATGCTAATAACCACTGAAGCATACATACCTCACAACCTCTTAGTTCAAGAATCGGGCCCAACCAAATTAATAGTGGCCAAAGGCCAAAACTCGAGACAGAGATTTAAATATTATTTTTATAAGCATAGAAGTTTCACATTCTCTGAAGGAGATGAATGATTTGCCAGAAAAAATAAAATTTTTATGAAAGACAGAACAAAGATATGAAGCAAATTTGGGGAGGCATTCTCCAAAATTTTGAGCAGTTGAGAGGTATGGAAGGATGTTTGTGGTGGTATTTGCTGTTATGACCTATACAATAACAAGAAAGCTAAATCAGCCCCAAATTATTTTTATTACATATTCTTTTTTGTTTATATATATATATATATATATATATATATATATATATATATGGGTCTACTTGAAAACACTGACATGCAAAACACAGACGACGAGAACACCGAGACTGGAAGATCGACAACTGAGATGACCGACAGTTTAAAAGCCTGATGCTGAGAACACCGACATGTTAAGGTAAGTGTGCGATAGTGACAGACTTTAGGGTTGGGGCGGGATAAGTGAGTTAGGGTTAGGGTGCGGGTTGGGGCGGGTTAAGTGAGTTAGGGTTAGGGTCCGGGTAAGGTAAGTGTGCAATAGTGACAGACTTTAGGGTTAGGGGCGGGTTAAGTGAGTTAGAGTTAGGATGCGGGTTAGGTGAGTGTGCGATAGTGACCGACCTTAGGGTTAGGGTTTGGGTTAAGGTTAGTGCATAGATAGTTGTGTATGTAAGATTTAGTGTAGGTTTGTAAGGTTTTTGTTGTGCTTGTGTTGTGTGTGTTTTTCAGAAAAGGTATTTGTTTTGTTTTGTTGATTGTCGGGATTGTGGTTTGTCGGGCATGTGAAGTTTCGTGCTTTTAAACTGTCCGTCATCTCAGTTGTCGATCTTCCAGTCTCAGTGTTCTCATCGTCAGTGTTTTGCATGTCAGTGTTTTAAAGTAGACCCATATATATATATATATATATATATATATATATATATATATATATATATATATATATAAAAAACACATTTCACTGAAACTCATTTCGTCAAAGCCTCATTTCACTGAAAGTGAATTCCCTGAGCACAATTCACTGAAAACTCACTTCAATGAAAACACATTTGAATGAAACTCATTTCATCTAAACAGGTATATGCCCTGTTCCCCACTGTAGTCTGATCCTGGAGTTAGTATATTTAGTTAGGGGGGTTTGGGGGTGTGGGGGTGCAACACCGCACATAGTTTGGGTATATATTATTTTCCGGCAAGAGTTATTTATTTGACTTGTAAGAATCCATGTTTATGGTTTACAACATTTAAAATAGGTGGAGGCTATGCCCCCCACACCCCCCAATGTGGGGGACTGAGACCCCACACCCCCTTACTATATATACTAACTCCAGGATCACACTACAGTGGGGAGCAGGGCATATACCTGTTTAACGAAATAAGTTTCAGTGAAATGAGTTTTCAGTGAAGTGAGCTTTCAGTGAATTGTACTCAGGCAATTCATTTTCAGTGAAATGAGGCTTCAATGAAATGAGTTTCAGTGAAACGTGTTTTCTGTCAAACAAAGTAAACCCATATATGTGTGTGTGTGTGTGTGTGTGTGTGTGTGTGTGTGTGTGTGTGTGTGTGTGTATATATTTATATATATAAAAAATGAGACCACAATATATCATTTCAAAAATTTTCCCACCTTAAATGTGACCTATAACCTGTACAATTCAATTTAAAAGCACACACATCTGTTAGGAGAAAAATATAAAAAATAAAAAATGTAAAATAAGCAGGTTGCATACGTGTGCACACCCTTAAACTAATACTTTGTTGAAGCACCTCTTGATTAATTACAGCATTCAGTATTCTTGGGTACACACCTGCCATCAATTAAAGAGACTCTGATTAACCCCAAATAAAGTTCAGCTGCCCTAGTAGGATTTTCCTGACATTTACTCAGTTGCCTGCTGCAGAGATCTTACAGAGCATCGAAGGGATCTCATTGTTGAAAGGTATCAATATCAGGAGAAGGGTACAAAAAAAATTCCACAGCATTGGATATACCATGGGACATAGTGAAGACAGTCATCAGAAAGTGGAGAAAATATGGGACAACACTGACGTTGCAAAAAAACGGATGTCCCTCCAAAACTGGTAAAAAGACAAGATGAAAACTGGTCAGGGAGGCTGCCAAGAGACCTACAGCAACACTGAAGGAGCTGCAGGAATTTCTGGGAAGTACTGACTGTGTACTACGTGTCTTCCATATTGTCCATATGTCTGGCTATCTGGTAGGATTGCAAGACAGAAGCCTTTTTTTACACAGAAAAGCATCCAGGCCCAGCTAAAAGTTACAAAACAATACATCACGTCTCCCAAAAACATGTGAGAAAATGTGTTATGGTCTGATGAGACCAAGGTTGAACTTTTTGACCACAATTCCAAAAGGTACAGTTGGCACAAAAACAACACTTTGCTTCACCAAAAGAACGCCATCCCCACGGTGAAGGATGATGGTGGCAGTATCATGCTTTGGGGTTGCTTTTCTTCAGCTGGAAGTGGGGCTTTAGTCAAGGTGGAGTGAATTATGAACCATTCCAAATGCCAGTCACTTTTGGCCCAAAACCTTCTGGCGTCTGCTAGAAAGCTGAAGATGAAGAGGAATTTCACCTTTCAACATGACAATGACCCAAGCATACATCCAAATCAACAAAAGAATGGCTTCAACAGAAGAAAATTAAAGTTTTGGAGTGGCCCAGCCAGAGCCCAGACCTAAATCCAATAGAAAATCTGTGGGGTGTCCTGAAGAGGGCTGTGCATAAGTGAGGCCCTTGCAATCTGACAGATTTGGAGTGCTTTTGCAAGGAAGAGTGGGCAAATATTGCCAAGTTAAGATGTGCCATGCTGATAGACTCCTACTCCAAGAAAACTGAATGCTGTAATTAAATCAAAAGGTGCTTCAACAAAGTATTAGTTTAAGGGCATGCGCACTTATGCAACCAGCTTATTGTATGTTTTTTATTTTTTTATGTTTTTTCCCTAACAGATTTACTTGTTTTTCAACTGAATTGTACAGGTTATAGGTCACATTAAAGGTGGGAAAAGTTTTGAAATGATTTATATTTTTTTATATCACAAAAATCTGACATTTTAACAGGGGTGTGTACACTTTTTACATCCACTGTATATATTCAAACCTTTCAATGTGTAAACTGTTTTCTTCTTTATTTTACAATGATTACAGAGATTTGGATTTAATTTAAAACTTTTATTTTAGATTTTATAGAAGAACATTGAAAGCTATGTTCTAAATAAAACAAAACATTCTTACATTGAATGCAGGCTTTGCATGAGAAAAAGTAAACTCCTCTTCCCTTGAAACTTACTTTTAGTGGAAATGTAACCCATTAAGCTACAAGAGCCATACTGGGATTCAAACTCAAGAAGAATGTAGTGAAGAACAAATGAGCGTCTGTGTTAAGGGTGCAGGAATTCAAAAGACAAACAAGTAATGCATTTGCTAACAGCCTGCAACAGCCTACTGGACACAAGTGTCCATTTTCATGAGCAGCCCAGGTGTACTAACTGGTGAAGTAACTTGACAGAGTCCCATAGAAGACTAATGAAGGGTAAGGGAAATCAAACCATGTACTACATGAAGATGCTGTTTAACAGCACACAGACTTACTCATTTGATCTAATTGCTAATTGAGTGACATTGACAGATTATAGTCCTCGGTGATTTAGAAAAAAAAGTTAAAAGAGGTCTGGTGGTTGGTGCGGAAGATTAAGCTTCTTGCCTCCTGTAGTGAAGGTTCAGGGATTGATTCTGACCAAGTCACTAACTAGACAGTGTCCCCTAACTGGGGCATTACACACCCACCCACTTCTCTATGAAATACTCACTTGATTCACATATCCTGGCTGCACACTTCAGTAGCAAACAAATCTCCTGTGTGAGTCCAGTAGGCTGCATATACTTGGCATCTGTCTGTCTGTTCTGAAATCTTCTGTGCCGATATGTCCTCTGCTCATCCAATCTGTTCTTGCAACAAATCAAATATCCCATGCAGCACAGATGCCTAGATACATGTCTGTGGTCTAAATTGTTATGCATCCTCTATCACACACATATGGATGTCTTAATTTTTTTGTAATGGAACATTGTTTAAAGCCAGACCAGGAGCCTTTTTTTGTTTGTTTTATCCAGGCCACCCAGCCAGCTGTAGGCCCTAGGCAGCTTCTTTGGACTCCTAGTGCTGGATCCTGCTCTGAGCTTGACAAGTCTCATCTTTAAGGCTATGAATCAAGTCATTATGGAATTAATAAACAAGGATACAGGTAACCTACAGACTCTTACCTCAATCTAGTTTGGATTCATCAAGAACAGGTCATGCCTACTTAACCTGGTTGTTACAGAAGCAATGTATGAGGGTATAACAGTACACATCACATATCTAGACCTTACAGATGCATTCAATACCATCCTACACTCAGGTATCATGGATAAACTCCTCCAGATAAATGTTGATTCCTGTGTAGCACATTGGATAGCATACTGGCTCACAAATAGAACCCAGAAAGTTAGGATGGGTGGCTGTACCTCCACCAAAATACTTACTACTAGTGATGTACCCTAAGGTTCAGTCCTTGGGCCACTCCTCTTTGGCATTTACTTCTCAGAGGTCAATTCTAATATTAAGGGTTTAGTGATGACCAAGTCTGCAGATAACTGCACACTTGTTACCACTATAAACTCCCCAGAGGACACTGAGATCCTCCAAAAGGGCATGTCCCAAACAAATAGCTGATGTCAAACCATGGATTAAAACAAAATGCACAGAAGTACATAATCATATCCTTTAGCAAACATGACTCTCCTTATAGCTATCACATTGACAACACTCCCCTGAAAACTGACCTTGTAGTTAGGGATCTGGAAACCTGTGTTAGCAATAAACTGTCCTTTGAGCACCACATATTCAGTACTGTAAGGAAATCCTTTTCATCACACAGCTTAAATCTTAACTTATTGCATCCAGTTCCAGGGATGTAATCATTACACTGTATTCAGCACTCATTAGGCCAATCATTAAGTATAATCGTCCTTTCAGTGTGTACCTGCCAAACACTTTTCACAACTAGAATGGCCACAATACTTTTTCACTAAAAAAATCAAGGACCTAAAATTATAAAGACTATGCAGACCATCTCAAAGCCTTGTTCCACTTCTCAAGATCATACAGACTACTGAGAGGTGAACCCTGCCTGGCATATAGACCCAATTCTGTCAGACCTATTACACATTTGCAAAATCAATGGTATCATAAACACCCACCGAAGGGATCTCCATCTTTTTGCAAAATAAATAGCAGATAATATCTATTTGTTAAGTAGGGAAGCCCATCAGACACATAGTTCCTTTTCAGGATCAGTTTGGAAGCAATGTATGGATAAGTGGCTTGGTCAAGGTTAATACAGTAGGCAAGTGAGGGCAAAGGTAAGCAGTACTACAGGAACTGCAGCTCATGGCCTTAATCCTCTGTGCCAACTGCCAGGTATGTTGGAGGGATAAGTACATTTGATGTAGTATTCCAATTCGATGGAACCATCTTCCACTCCACATAAAGCAAAGTACTTCTCTTACTCTGTTCAAATGAAATTTGGATGACTGGAAGGGTACCTACAAATTTACCCCCAGTTTAGCATCTGTGTCCTTAAAGGATAGGGGAAACATGTAAATGTCCCAACATATCCATGTTTAGCCCATCTCTGGATTATTTCTATGCAAATTAGAATGGCTAAAAACTACCATAAGAATGTAAGGCTTGGCTTCTTAAACTCTTCACAGATCAATAGCTTAGTAAGTAATTATGAACCTGAGGTGCCCAATGGAACCTAAAGTTAAAGAACATCAGTGACTGAAAGTAAATACATTTTGGAATTGTCTCTGACTCTCACAGTAAGAAGGCAAGAGGCATGCATAGCATTACTGCCATTCAGAAAGACATACTGATAAGCTGTCTGCTTTACAGAGATAAGGACTGCAGTCTGTTCTTCAGGGTGCAGCACAACAACCCAATGATTGTAGTGAGACAGGTAGATGAAAAAAGCTAGAGATGAGGAAAGAGTCAAACTGGGCATTCTTAGACTTGCATAAATCATATGACAAGGTCCCTAGAAAGCTGATTGTGGCAGTTCTACATTAGTTTGAAGTCCCAGAAACATGGGTAACATTAGTTCAGGCTATGTACTGGGACACAATGACATGAGTAAGAACAGTATCCAGACTCAAAGAAGTTTCCATTGAGGGGAGTAGGTGTACAGCAGGGTTTGTCTATGATCATAATGGTGATGGACTATATCAGCAAACAACTAAAAAGAGGACAGATCAACAAAGCTGCTATGTTCAGATGATGTGGTATTACAAGCAGACACTGAACAGGAACTTTAGCAAATGATAGGGGATTGGCATGCAAAACTGAAGGCACATAGGATGAAACTGCAAACGGACAAGACAATGTTCATGGCAGCAAAGGGGGGCGGCGGTTCAGAAGATACTGAAAAGTGAGCAGAAGAGAATACATTGGAAAATGGTAACAACTTCAAGTATCCAGGGAGTACTGCTGAGGAGAAGGGAAGTCTGTAAAGGAGGTCAAAGATAGAAATACAGCTTCTGCCACTATGTGTCACAACATTTTAGGGGTAGTGCATGACATAAGAATACCAAAGATGCTGAAAAATAAGATGTAAAAACACTGGTGTGACCAGTGCTGTTGTATGGCACAGAAGCCTGGACTGTGGTGGCACAGCAGGTGAGGAAGGTAAAGGTGATTGAGATGAAGTACCTGGGATGGGTTATCAGGATGTATACTGTGGGACAAATGAAGAAATGAGGACCTGAGAGGAGAAGTCAAAGCAGCCCCAATTGAAATGAGGGACGGGGAGAATAGATTACAATGGTTTGGTCACATGTGCAGGAAAGCAAAAGGCAATTTGGTGAAGGACACTTGGGAGAGACAGGAAGAAGACAAGAGGAGATGGGGACACTCAGTCAAGAGAGTGACATATTGAGTGGGAGATGACCTATGGCAGGTGGGCAAGACTTTCAAAGAAGGTAGGAGTGTGGCTGTGAATTTAGAGATGTGGCAGCAGTTGATGTGATACTCCAACCCCATGTAAAATGGGAAAAAAGGAGGTTGATGAAGTTTTGTACAATGTGTTTAGATCTACATGGGATGCCATGTCATTTCTAAAAGCCATGCATTTCATTCGTAGTCAGCACACTGTGAATGTATATAATGTGGTAATCCGCAATACAGACAAGTGTTCAATGATTCCTAATTGCAACTGACACAATCTGTAGAAATTATTGGTCACCTCACTTGTTCTGTTCACAGTTATGTAGATGCTACAAAAGCTTTTGAGTCAACCTGTCATCCCAGTCACCTAGTTAGACTATGCAAGCATTACCTTTCTGCTAAATGAAGATTTAGCAGTTGTCTGTTCCACTGTATGCTTAAAGTAAGATATGGGCTGCACCCTGCATATCTTTGGCATCTGCATAGCATTCTGTTGAACAGGGTTTATCTAAATTTCACTGTTTCCTAATATTCTATCTCCACATTGCCCTACATGTTTTAGTTTTGTCTGTAATCATCGGTAACCACTCTGACATCCTCAGGCAAGCTAGAAAGCCTGTTTTTTATAAGAGACAATCATAAATCCATGTAGGTAATCATTTCACACACAAGCAAGTAATCATCTCACACACAAAAGCTACATTTCTTGCACCAGAACTGGATATTTATAAGAGCTGTTTCAGACTTCCCAGTATGGGTTTTATTAATACTTTCTCCTTATTTAAACATCAGTGTTTTTGGTTTGACAGTACTGTTTCATTTGTCAGCCAAGTTAGGTACCTCTATCCTAATGTCACTAAACAAAGAAAACCATCATGTCTTGTCCCCTTCTTACCTTCTTATCCAAAGTATCATGACAGTACAGTAGAGAGTCAATTATCCGAACATTGATTATGTGAAAGATCAATTATTCAAAAGCAGCCTTCCAAAGTTTTTGGGTCTGAAAAATCATAAAATCTGAATATGTAAATGTTATATGTATTTGCTTGTGCTTGTTTTTTGAGCTTCTAGCCTGCTCATGTGTAAAAAAAAATGTTTTATTGTCTACTGGAATTGCTGAATGGTTGAAAACTGTATTTCCTGTAGGCAGAAAAAACAAGATTTTAGAATTTTTTTCATCCAGTTCAATTATTGATAATCAACTCTCAACTGTATCCGAACTACCCTAGGTCCCAATTAGTTTTGATAATCAACTCTCAACTGTATTAGGCAGGAGTGTATCCCCTCCTCCTTCGCACTCCCTTAAGCTTCAAATCCTAAAGAGCAAAGTATGCTGTTCTATTTTGTCATCCTCTTCTACAGAACACCACTGTATCTCTTTAACCAAAGTGGACTACGCATACAGTAAAGACAGAAAAGTCAGCAGTAATCAAAGTCAACTGTCTTACTATACAATATAAATGTAGGCTTTAAATGAAATGCTTAAGTGCAATTTTTCCAGTGAAAATAAGCTAATAACCTAATAATGAGTGACAATCTGTTAAATCAGTGTAATAATGCAAGTATTTAGAAATAGAAATAGGTTACTACTAGGCTAACTGCCCTTGTCGGCCATTTTAAGCCTAGCCAGTTACCCCATGTGAGAATCAAACCCTGCACCTTGCGTCTACAAGGTAAACACCTTAACCATTAGGCCACCCTCCCAACTTGTGTTTGTCATTTGTGTCTATAGAATTTTATTATCATGTTATATGTAGTCTATGTATTGCATGCACATTGAGTCCGAAGAAACGTAATTTCGCTTGATTCATACTTGTGCGAATCGAAGAGACAATAAAGTTTATTTTGACTTTTTGACTTTTGAGTATTGCATCTGTTACACATTCTCATTTGTCTTCAGTTTTCTCAAACCCAGCTGCAGTCATACTTTGACCTACTCACTTGAATTTGCGCTATGGTATGGATCTCCCCATTTCTCTGTAACTTAATTATGGACATTTGCTCCAGCACACAGCTATACCTCTACTGAAGAACTATATTCCGATGTGTCACTTGAAACTGTACCTCTCAACGTCTTAGTGCAAAAAATCTTTACAAGGTCAAAAATAATGCAGGGACAAAGGCCCATAAATAAGGACAGGTTTTAAATATTAATCATAAACTTATAAAGTTGCTAGAATAAAATGTTTTGTGTTAGTCTGCATTTTCTGAAGCTTTTGAAGTTTGAAACTCAAATGTCTGTCTTTATTAGGTGATGTCAGTCCTTAAGATTTCTCAGAAAATCATAAATTTTATAAAGAACATAGCAAAAATATAAGGCAAAATTCTGGACATTCTGCAAAAATTGTACACTTGAGAGATATGCTTGAAACTAATCCTAGATGCAGTGTTGTTTTGCTGTGTCCCGCCCTCTTCACCACGCCTAACATACAACACACACATGTTCTTATTATTTTCACTGTTGCAGAACATTCACTTTTATGTTCAGATAAACATTTTTTGTCTTTAAAAGCAAGTTAAAGATTATGTAATAGTACAGTTCTCTGTGTTTCTTCTCTGTTACATTGCATACTCTGTGACTTGATAGTCGGTTTGTGTGAGCTTCCCGTGTTGCATTCTGTATTTACTTTGGTAGAAAGTGGGCTTTTATTAGCTTTATGTAACAAGAAATGCAAAACTAACAGCTGTTCAAACTGTTTTTTATGTGAAATGTCAGCTGAGGTCTCTAGCTTAGATCATGGTTAAAAATGTTTTTATAATCAGCTTACCCACTTGGTTAACGTTCAGTTACACAGTTCAGCCACCAAATTGCATAGAAAAAAGGTGAAATGAGCTTCTAGTTACCCAAGAGTTGGCCCAGTACTTGATATTGTGCACTAAAGTACAGTACTTCTGACAACTGTGGCTTCTTTTTCTGGACTGCACAGCCGTCTGATAAACAGTTGATATTCAAGCACACTCTTGAGTATACAGCTTGTATAAAGTCTGTACCATATATTTCTACAATTTATTCTTTGTTTAATGTTAACTAAGCTCTTTATGATTTGTTATTTCTTAAAGTTTTATCTGTATTGGATAGAGAACAAAATAATTCCTTTGCTTGAATGCATCCATTCCCTACCCCCATTTGCTTCTACTGATATTTTCCACCTATCCTTGTAGTTCATTAGTGCAGTTTGAAAATCTGTTACCTTATCTTTGTGACTCTTTTTTGGGTCCTATAATTATAAACATTCAGGATCTCAGTTTATTACACATGCTCCTGTTTCTGATTAATTGCGGTTTCATATTTGTAACTACTACTAACGGTAACTGCACTTCACTATTGACATCTCGTGCCTAGAGATACTTGAATAACTACAAATCACACTGGGTGTTTTATAGATTCTGGGCATATCTTTCCTCTTAAGAGATGCTCAACATTTTTATTTCAGCTAAAGCATTAACTTCCCTTTTCTGCCAACTCTGCAAATGGCAGGAGTCAACTGCAATATTAAAACATTGTTTACAAACTCAAAAGTATGGCTTCAGCTGCAAAAAAATCAAGCAATGTGTTTTAAAATGGTGAACTCGCACTAAGGAGATATTATACACTTATGTGCAAAGTTCAGCACTGGGAGGAATAAATGTCACACACTAAGGTCAACAGTTCAGAATTATGATGAACTATCTCATGCAGGGGCTGATTTTTTTATCCTGAGTGGATGTGCCTTAAAATACGGAGTCTACTCCTACTTCGGGAAAATTAATTCAGAAAATAAAACATATTGAGACTGCACGAAGAAACTATTTTCAATCCTCATTATACTTTCCTTTATAATTTCATGGATCTTTGAGGGCTCTGATGAGATATTGCAGGATGTTTTGTGCCCCACTTTCTTTCATTTGTGTATTTTTTCAGCCCGGGCATCTCCATGCACAAAATACAAAATGGATGGTAACTTTCACTTGCATAATGCTTTCCTGTGTCATTTTCATCCACGCACTCATCTTCCTCTGTACCTTTGTTATTGAAGTCACTCCCAGATTGTCTCATATTCCATGAAACTAACAAGCAGCACCTTCTGAAACCTTTTCTTCCCAACAGTTGCCATGTCCTTCCCTTTCTAGTCCTGCCCTTCACTAAAACTGAAATGTGTTTTTGTATCATTTGTATAATCAGTGGTATAGTTTCATGCTCTTGCATTGCTTCTTCATCTACATCTAAAGAGTATGAGTGTAATTCAGTGCAGACCTATCTAGTGAATAGTACAGACTTAGCTAGTGAATTATTTTCCACTGATGTCTTTAAGTGCATGAATTTCTGCACATTTCACTTTTTTGAGTTTCACATATGTACAAAAAGTCTGTTTTTGGCAATACACATAATGCTTGATGAGAGAACAAATTGATGTGTGTGTGTGTGTGTGTGTGTGTGTGTGTGTGTGTGTGTGTGTGTGTGTGTGTGTGTGTGTGTGTGTGTGTGTGTGTGTGTGTGTGTGTGTGTATACACTTAAAACTACCCATGGTTCTCCAATGAGTTGATGGGGAAGCAGGTTATATATATTTCCCCCTCTCCTTCATCATTGCTGGCCCAGCCCTTGTGCCACATCCATGCTAGGTCTACCAGTTCACTCCTAGTCCCCCTGGACTTTATCTCATATTGCTGGGGATGGTCACAGATCCTTGACTTCCAAGGGCTTGACACATCAAAATATATGTCCGTTTTTCTTCACTTGTATGACCTACCCATTTTCCCGCACTCCCATGTGGTAACATGGTATGATCTTGGTGGGCATGCAGCAGGTTGCTGCACCTCTGCAGCAGCTCCACCAGGCTACTTTCTACACTTTGACCCCTCCCCCTTCAAGTAATGTCCCTGGCCTCCATCAAGGATTGTCATAAGGAAACATCCACACACCACTCTCCCTCAGGATAGGCATGCCTGCCCCTTCCCCTGTCACTGCATCAGTTGCCCAAACTGTTAATTGAACAAGAGTTATCTGTGCCATAGTCGGGGCTTTTTCTCCCTATGCCACTGGAGTGACTATGGAGGAAGTAGTTTATGAATCTAAAGCCACCTTCAACAAAGGCTTTGGAAATGAAGAAGAGCTCTTGAAAGTCATAATTGTTGTATTGAGGCATAGGAAAGCATGTAATATTGAAATGGGTTGTGCTGTTACTGAATAATCACAATTCATGCAGCTACTGACAGTTACGCAGCAGTGGACTTAGTATAAAAACACCACACGTGGTGTTTCTTTGTTGTGTACTGTTTGCAAATATCTTTCCAAGTGTTTTGATATCTGTAGTTATTCATAATCATGGGCAGGTGCTTGTGATGACTTTCAATTTCATTTTTATGTTTGGCAGGCTTTCATCCAAATGGGTTTTGGATGTTGGCAGCAAAGATTCATAGTACACTACAGTTACTTTGAATAGCATTGTGAATCCTTACTATATAGTCAGGTTACAAAAGTGAAAGTGTTCAGTATTACTGTGAATATAGTGAAGAATAGAGGTACCTTTGGCTGCACTGCAGTTATGATAGAATGCAATTTGTATGCATCCTATGATGTTCTAGCTGCAAAAAAGTATCCTGTGGTTGAAAAGCTAATAACTTTTTTCATTCTGAGCTAGTACTGTAGTAAAGATAAGCTTTTCTTTTCTTTTCATTGGAAAAAATGTGTATTCAATTCATTCATTTTCATACTTACCTGTTTAATCCAGTTCAAGATCCCAAGAGAGTTGGAGCCTGTGTGAGCACTTCTGTGTTAGACAAAGAAAATAATTCTGGACAGGATGCCATCCAAACAGAAGACATGAATACATACATTCAAATATATAACATACATAGACACAGTCTGTAGCAGTGCCAATTCACCTATCACACATCTGTTTTATTTATTTATATATGTATGTACACACACAGATATATATATATATATATATATATATATATATATATATATATATATATATATATATATATATATATATATATATATATATATATATATATATATATATATATATATATAAATATATTTATTTATTTATATATGTATTTTATTTAAAAGAATCACAGGCCTAAAACAATTGCCGTATGCTGACCATCTAAAAAACTCCACCTATACTCTGTCGCATATTGTCTACTCAGAGGTAATCTCTGCTTAATGTACAAGGCCATGTCAAACCCAGAGCTGTTGGACATGCTACACTTAAAGAAATCCCAATACCTCAGAGCCACACGCTCCAGGGATCTAAACCTTGTCATCACAATGAACAAAACATGCTGGAGGGATAGGTTCCTGACCCAGAGACTCCCCAGACTCTGGAATAGACTGCCCATACATGTCATGCAGAGTGCCTCTTTGGCCCTCTTCAAAAGGAACCTTGATGATTGGATGGGAGATAGGAAATTTATCCCGGGGATCACGTCAGTTGCCCTGCTAGACAGGGGTCCAGGGAAATAAATACTGTGGGAAGAAATAACCAGAGAATTGTTATGGCTAGGCTTGTATAGGCCCTAGGGCCGATAGCCTAGTACCAACCTATGAACCTATGGAAAATGGAGCATCCACTGAAATTATACTTGGACAGAGAGAAATGCAGATTGCACACAGAAGGCACACCAACCAAGAACTGAATTGGTGACGCAAGTGCCATGAGGCAGCAACACTAACTGCTGTGTATAAAAAAGTTCTCATTATTGGAGAAATAGTATAAGTTGATAACGCAGTGAAGAAAGCTATTTTTCTTCTTAGCAAAACTGTATATTTACCAATAAGAAGGAGGTCCACTACTGAGCAACTGATGAGAATTATATTTGATAGTACTATCTGTGTGTGTGTGTGTGTGTGTGTGTGTGTGTGTGTGTGTGTGTGTGTGTGTGTGTGTGTGTGTGTGTGTATATTTATATATATATATATATATATGTATGTGTATGTGTGTGTGTGTGTGTGTGTGTGTGTGTGTGTGTATACACACACACTTTTCTCTCCCTCTCTCTTTTTTTGTTTTGCTTTATGAAAGTGTTCCATTACTCAACAACTAATTTTATTTTATTTTCCAATTTGCCTCTGTAGTGAAAGCAATTACATGTTTTTCAGTAAAATTGTTTTGTAGTGCAGTTGAACTTCTGGTGGACCATTCCTTTCTAAACTAATAGTACAGTAAAGACAAACTACAAGTATGTTGTCACATTTAAAAAAGTTTACCTTTGTGAGACAATGGTTCCATAGATGTACAGGTAAAATGCTTTTTCCCTTTTAAACAAGTAAAAATTACGTTTGGTAATGATAAATTGTGGGACTTTTTCATTCATGTATTTTCTTTCCGTCACAGGCATCTCCATACACAAAATACAAACTGAATGGTTACTTTCACATATGTAATACTTTCCTGTGTCATTTTCATCCTGCTGCCTTCAAAATTGGTGCTGCAATGAAACCAACCCAAATATGTTTTCTTACAGAAAAAAGGCCCTATGCCAGCTTTATGTTATAGCAAGATAAAGCCCTGACTATGTCACAGACAATCTGAGATTAAGCAGCTCAGGCACCTGTAAGAGCTGGCAAGGGATGATGGGACTGAGCAGCCGCTGCTGATTCACCCATCCTGGGTAGAGGGAGGTGGCTCAGGAATCCAACATGTGGAGGCACACTTCCCCCTTGGAGGGTCGCATATTTTGAAGTTCGCATATTTTGAAGTTCAGAAGAGTCACTGCTGGGGGGGGGGTGCTTCACTGGGAAAAACGGTATGCCATCCTGCAGGACCAGCAACCTGCCCTGTTAGCACTTGCTGTGGAGCAGAAGACCAGCCTTCCCCTGAAATTACTACTGCTGTAATACCAGTTCATGGCCACTAGGGGACATTCTTACATAGTCCCTATCTTTTGCCTATCCCAAAACCCCAGGAAAATACTTTTTGTTACAGACTACTGTCCTCACCTTGTTACTGTTGTTCTTCCTTGCACCTCTAGCTATACTGTACTCTCCCAATATTCGTCTTCCTCTCTATTTCATTTTTCTATCTTCAACTACCTTACTTAACTTACCTCATCAGTCAGCATTCCACTGATTGTTCTCCTACTACACTCACTTGTCTCTACCCGCTCCATTCGCCCTGCGGGCTCACTCCACTCCCCTACCCTGTCCCCAATTCTCACCCGCCCCCAATGCTCCTACATTTATTCCTCTGTAGCCACACCCCATCACATTCTGCTCCAATCTAACACTCCAACTTATTAACACTCCCACCCCTCCTTGTCTTAATACCTCACCTGTTATTACCTGACCTCCCACCCCTCCTTGTTACAACACCACACCTTTAAAAACTAATATAATGGCTAAATTACCCATCCCATATCAAATAAAACTATCACTCTTGTTCTCACTCTTTGTTCTCACTCTTTTCTACTCTAACTATTGCCTATCTGCTAACCTCCTATGAACAACCATTATACCCCTCCCTTCTCTTCCCCACCAAATACACTTCTACACCAATACTAGCCATCTCTCAAAACTACATACACATAACAGCCAAACCCTGCTAACTACAAGCTAAATATCATAGACTATCTCACATTAAATATATCAAGCTAAATATTAAAAAATCATTTAACTATTATTGCAACTTTCATTACCCTATAAATAGAATACACCTCCACTCTTTATTAGATGGGGACATTCATCCTAACCCGGGCCCAAACAATATCCTTGCCACTAAAGAGTGCAACCATAATAACTCCAGTACCCAATTACTAAGCCCTCTAACTCACTCTATATAGCACATCTCAACATACACAGCATTAACAATAAAATTGCCCACCTCCATGCCCTCCTAGATGTTTACCTATTTGACATACTATGTCTATCCGAAACATGGCTAAAACCCACAATTAAAGACAATGAAGTCACCCCACCTGGTTACAGTATCCTTAGACTAGACCGGACAACCAAAAAGGGAAGTGGGATAGCAATCCTTTATAAATCAGACCTACAAGTTACCACTGCAAACCTTAGACCACCTTCTGACAATAATGCTGAAATCCTCATTTCTAAATTTCAGATCAACTCATGTAAATCTATATACATCATTTGCATCTACCTTCCCCCAGGAAATAAAATTTCAATCCTTGAAAATATCCTTAACTGGCTTTCTATTAATCTCCCACAAGAAACCATAGTCCTAGGAGACTTTGACATCGACTGGAAGTCCTGCAGTATGGCACACCCTACCACCCATATTAACCTATATGGCTTCTCACAAACTACTAACTCGCCAACTAGAATTAATAAACCCAATAACAAGGAAAGTATCTTAGACTGGATTCTTACTAATACTCCTCATCAAACATACCAAGTAGGAACCCTCCCAGATGATCTAAGTGACCATTTATTATCAGACAAAAAAACAACCTAACTTACCCAAACAATTTCAGGATAATACGCACCAAAAAACTTTTTAACCCAGAACTTTTCGAAGCCGAACTCAATCAGTGTATTTGGTCACCTCTAAAATCTCTCCCACTAAATGAAGCAGTGGAATACTTTAATTCCACATTCTTAACAATCCTCAACCATCACGCCCCAACTCGCTCTATTAGAAATAAAGCTAAACCTGCCCCTTGGCTCTCAAATTCTACTAGACAAAAAATCCTTCTTAGAAACAAATCCTGGGCAAAATGGCGTACTACTAAAATTCCCACTGACCACCAAACCTTTAGACAACTTCAAAATAGTACTAAAGCAGCCATCCTCTTAGACACTTACTACAAAAAGCTTACCATAAGAAGCCACAAAAGTTCTGGACTAGCATTAACAAACTACTATACCCAGGTCAGGGTCAATCTATCACACCTAACCCACAAAGCTCTAACCCTGATAATCCCACACAAACAGCTAATGCCTTCAATTCTTTCTTCACAGACGCCATCCAAACTCTTGCTAGTCAACTATCTCCAGATACCTCAAATCTGCCTACATCCATTACAAGCCCACCTCCATCATTTCAGTTAAAACCAGTTCCAACTTCCTTTATTTGCTCCCTTCTCCAGAAACTAAGACATACTACCCCCTCAGCTGACAAACTCCACCTTACTCTATGCTTCACCTATATTCACTAATCTTTCTAAAAATGACCTTAACAAACTGACTATCTCCTATAATAATATTGCTAGATTTGCCACTGGCTCCCCTTTTAGAACTCATCACTGTCTTAATCTTAAGCAACTAGGATGGCTAGAGTTCCAAAACCAACTGCAATTTCACCAGCTTGTCATAGCCCATAGGACCCTGTATCAACCCACCAACACTCCCAATACTCTGTTGTCTCATTACCCCATATAACAATCTTAAACATTTACGCTCCTCTAACAAACTCCTTATCAACACCAGCAGATCCAACAACTTAGCAGGAGACTCTCTGTTCTCTAATACTGTTGGTAAGCACTGGAATCTTCTTCCCACTGAACTCATATCTCTGTCTTTATTTCACTTTTTAAACAGAATCTAAGACTATTTCTCAGTACTCATTGGTTATGCCCCTGTACTAACCCTGATTAACTTTCTCTTCATACACTAGTTATATTACTCTTTATCTTTATTGACCTATCCTTAATCAACCAAAGACCATGTTATTGCAATTTAAAATATGTATATATGTATATAGTAACATCTCTTGCACATTACCTTGTACTGTCTTGTGTTATGCTCACTAGGAGTATTGCATTTTACTAACAACAGCTGTTATATACTTTGACTATTGTAGCTTACTATATTGTCTTTATGTATGTGTCTTGGAGCTTTTCTCCCCGGGCCTCTACTGAAAATGGACATGTATCCAGTTAGACTAGCCCAGTCAACAAATATAAAATAAATAGATAAGGCGACTGGGGATGGCCAGGCAGAAATGAATGGGCTGTAGGGCTCTTGTCATACCCAGGGGTCTTCTGGATCCCACTATCACAGTATGAATGGGTCAACTGGGTGTGGGTGGAGTCCTGTGGGGAATGGTGCAACAAAATAAATAAAAGGCTGTAGTTTAAAAAAAAAGAAGTATGAGATGGATAAATACACTGTGTTTGATAAAACTACTGAAACTGTCAAGAGAGTGAAGAAAATGTGGAGGGATAGTCTAAAATAGACAGCAGTAAGAAAAGTACACCTTAAAGCAATCATACCATAATCAGACATATCACTCAACTGTCTCTAATTTCACAGAATGTCCCTAATTTTCTACATATTTTTGGAATGTTCCTTGTAAATTTTTTGGTTTTCTGTAAAATCATTAAGGGTTGTAGCCACCAATACTGACAGACATTTGAGTTTTAGACTTCATAGGTTCATAGGTTTATATTAGGCTATCTGCCCTAAGGCATTTATTTTGTTGTGCCTCTGTCCAGCAGTGACACAGAGATGATTCCATCCACAGGTCTAGATTTCTCTTGAACAGAGCGCAGAGTGGTGCTGCCCACATGGACCGGGGGATTTATTCCACAGCATATCCATTAATTACTGAATAGAGCTGGAGTTTCTTCAATCTGGCAGCATATGATGCCACCTATATGGTAGCTTGGGCTTGTGACATATGGGTTTACATTTAAGAAAAAGGCATGATCTTCCCTGACAAAAGCCAAAAAATGTCTGCAAGTCCCCTCTATATCTTTGTTTATAGCCTATGATCCTCTCCCCTTTCCATTGCACTGGAGATGCTTATGGTGCTAATTACAAGGAGTATAATTACTGGGGTCCGTGCCGGCTTTGAGTGAGAGCCAGCACACAGTTGCAGCCGCATTCCTGGGCACTGATCCTGATCCTGTGGTTAATTGCCTTTTAAAAGCATAGCTGCTCCCTCATTTTCCCTCATTGGTACAGCACAGCCGGCACACCCGGGGACACCATCTGAGATGAGAGCAGCTTTCACCTTTGCAGAGCAGCATAGACAGATGAGCTTTTTGGGGGGGTAGGATAGTTATCTCCGGGGCTACACTATCTCCTTTGGGGAGAGGGGGGGGAGGATGCTGGTAACCTGTTGGCAATGTATTGTAAAGTTTGTTAATGGCTGGGGTCCACCAGACTGGATGTTTTCCATGCAGTCCTGGAGGTGTGTTCATAAGGCATTTTGTCCCCATGTTTGTGACAATGAGATCTAGTATATTTTTCCTTTGGAAAATGCATATTAATGGAAAAACCTGTTATTCTAACAACATTTAAACATGTAAGACCAATACACAAAATCTGTCCCTGATTTTAGTTTTTAGTTCCTCATAATTTTGTGGCTTTGTCCCTGATTCTTATTCATAAAGTCTGCAACTGTGTGTTTTTGAAGTCGTTCCTAACTTCACAGAATGTGACTAAATGCAAATACATGTATTTATTTACTTATTTATTTATCTTGGTTTTCTTTCTCTCCTTACTGTTGTTTCACTCTTTCAGCACTCTACCCAGTGCCTCCATCCGTTGCCTGATGTATCAGTTACTGACTATACCCTTGAACCTCTTTTAATAGGGCAGGGACTGGTGCAGAGCTTAAGGACATCCTGGGGGTCTGGCAGACTAGATCCACCAATGAATATTTATTTTTATTTTTCAAAACCAACTCCAATGTCCTTCCTTAATCTTAATAACTGTTGCATTACTCCTTGCTATTGGATATCCTGCCAGGGGTAGCCATATATCTGGCCAGCATACCAAAGTCTGAGCCGTTCTATGTGCCGTACATCAGACATATGTCCTGTGCCTGAAAGATTGAGATACGTAATTGATGCACAACTGCAAAACCCCTCAGAAGTTTTTTGCCATTAGTCTGAATGCAGAGTTTCATTTTCAGTCTGTCTGTCAAATGTCTTTATGCTGACTTCTGGGCCATTGGTTAGATAAATGACCCATTAGTAGCCCATGGGACTCTTCCTTTTTCTTTAGTCTTATTTGCTGCAGATACACATCATCCAGAAAAGGGAAATGTGATTGTATTCCACAAAAGGACTGACACAATAAGTGCCTTTTTTGCTCAGGTGTGGAGCATAATCACTGGGAATGTTCCATTTATCCAGCCTTTGTCCCTAAGACCCTGCACACACATCTCTCTTCATTGTAAGTATATGTTGAGAATCGATGCCTTAAACTTATTGCTCAAAGGACCATGATCTCAGAATCTTCCCACCTGGATGTCCAGCCTTCCTTAAAGAAGAAGTCAAATAAATTTAAACTTGACTTCTACTGTACAGCCCCTACCTGAAGTCTCCATTGGGTCTGACGATGAGACCTCAGTCCTTCTGGTTCTGAAACCTGCTCCCACTGTCTCAGCCCTGCTGGAGACTAATATGGAGACAGTTACTCGAGGGACTGCTGGGGCTGAGCTGGTGTATTTTAAGGACTAGGAGGGGGAATCCTAGGCTGGTAATTTTGGAAGGGCCAGGAGGGATTCCACAAATCCTTGTTCAAGGGGAAGTCCCAGGTTCTTTAATACAGATATATCAGGGTAAAGATCCTCCAAGGATTGTGTGAGTGAACATCCCTGTTAAATAGACATATTTCTCCAGCTGCTAAATACACCCAGAAAGAACGTCAGGACTTTACTCCGGGGCTTTGAAGCATCTCCACAGTTTTTAGTCCCTTCTCCTGTTGGGTATCCTTCTATTTTCACTCTTTTGTAAAGGAGTACAGATTCTTCTTCTTCTGAAGAAGAAGATTTGGATTCTGGAGAGGCATCTTTAGCTTATTCCTCTCAAATCCATTCTTCTCTTGCTGTGGGCTCCGATGAGGAGGATTCTTTCTCCTTCGCCTCTGGAGGAACTTTCTTTTGAGGATCCTATTTTACAAATGATGCAAAAGTTTCAGTGGGAAAGCTCACAGGTGTGTGAGGTTCAGAAGATATATTATGATTTACTTCAGATGGATGCTGCATAGAGAGGTTTTCCTAGACATTGTTCATAAGTGGGGCATCCCTCATTGCCTCCCCACAGAAAGTTCTGTATCAGGGTGCCAAGTTCTCTGGACTGGAAACTGGGCCCTATGTCTTTGTCTTGGAGAAGAATGTACCTGCATTTCCCCCTCTTCCTCTATTGCTGAAGGTCCTTCACAAGATTATGTTTGAAAGGCCCAAAATATTGTTGGTGACTCCCTTTTGGCCTGGACAGCATTGCTTTCCCCTTTTCTTTCACTTGGCCAGGGATATTCATCATATGTTTCCCCATAGGATAGGCTTGCTCACACAAGACAAAGGCTCACTCACTCACCCTCATCTTCTGACCCTGCAGTTGACACTTTGGGTGAGAGGGTTTTGATTGCTTTCCTGCACCTCTTTTCTGACAATGTGATTTGGTTTATAAAGAAGGCAAAAAAGCTCACTAATAGAAAATAGTTCTTTCCTATGTGGAAGAGATTCTTTATTTAGTGCTACAACAAGATGCCGGACCCTCTTTGTTTGGTGATTACTACTGTTCTTTCATATCTGTGTGAGTTGCTCAATTCCTGTCTTGTATATTCTTCTTTTAAACCTCTTTTGTTAGACATCTCTGCCTGTCTGCATCTGGTTCCACCACTTTCTTCTAGATTTGATGTCAAACAGTTTCTAAAGGGAATTGTTCATATTATACCCCAAGAAAGCTTATTCTCCCTTCTTGGCAGCTAAACTATGATCTGGAAAGTTGACCCAGCCTCCTTTTGAGTCAGCAGCCTCTTCCTCTTTAATAGGTTCATAGGTAGGTACTATTACTAGGCTATCTGCCCAAAGGCATTTATAAGCCTAGCCAGAATGTGTTGGCTTTTGCTGCTCCCTTAGATTAGCTCCCTGTGCCTTTGTCCAGCACAGCCACTGAAGTGATCCCCGGGGTAAACTTTCTGTTTCCCATCCAGTCATCAGGGTTTCTCTTGAAGAGTGTTAGCGAGGAGCTCTGTCTAATGTAGATTGGAATCTTGTTCCAAAGCATGGGAAGTCTCTGGGACAGGAATCTATCCCTCCAGCATGTCCTATTTATTGCTGTGGTGAGGTTTAGATCCCTAGAGTGTGTGGCTCGAGGGGATATGGTTTTCTTTTGGTGGAGCATGTCCATCAATTCTGGATTGGACATGGCCTTGTATGTCAGGCAGATATCACCTCTGAGTAGGCGGTATGTAACTGAGTACAGCTGAAATTTCTTCAGTCGAGCTGCATAGGGCATCTGTTTGAGGCCAGTGATCCTCTTGGTGAGGTACTTCTGTGGTCTTTCCAGCTGTTGCAGGTGTCTTGTAAGGTACATCCCAAATGGGGCATTGTACTCTATGATGGGTCTGATAGTGATGAGTAGAGGGGCACAATGACCTCTTTTGATCTGGATGTGAACCCTTTTGTGATTAGGTGATCCACATAGAAGGATTTTCTAACCACTTTGGCAATGTGATTATCAAAGGAGAGATTACTATCTACTTGGGCCCCCAGATCCCTTATGTCTTCCATATTTAGGGGACTACCACCTATGTGGTAGTTTGTGGGTACTTTGTTTTTTCCAAAGGGGATGACTATGCACTTTTTGGCATTTAGCTTGAGGCCATGATTTTGACACCAGGTATCTGTCTCAGTGAGACCCTTTTGGAGGATGTCTGTGTCAGCTGGAGAGTCAGTTATAGCCCTCAGTTTGCAGTCGTCTGTGAACTTGGTCAGCCATAGTCCTCCTGTGCTTGTCTGTACCTCTGAGAAGTATATGCTGAACAGGAGGGGTCCTAGGACTGAGCCCTGGGCAACACCACTTCTAACTGGTTTAGAGTTGGACCTAGCTCCCACAACTCTCACCATGTGGATTTTGTCCATGAGCCAGTTGGCAACCCATCTTGTGACATAGGGGTTTATGTTCAGGCTGGTGAGCTTGTCTATAATACCAGAATGAGGTATGGTGCCAAAGGCCTTTGCGAGGTCTAGGTAGGTTGTGTGTACCACCTTTCCCTCATCTATAGCCTTGGTAACTGTCTCAAAGAAGTCCACCAGGTTCAGGAGGCATGATCTGCCCTTAACAAAGCTGAACTGGGTAGGGTCCAGTGTTTGGAGGTTCCCAATGTTTCTGTTAATGAGTTCCATGATGATGCACTCCATAGCCTTGCAGACCAAGCTAGTCAGGCTTATAGGGCAATAGTTCCCGGGGTCTGTTGTGGCTCCACCTTTGTGGAGTGGAATAATCGTTGCTGTGTGCCACTGTATGGATATGTAACCTGTGGAGAGGCTGAGTTTGGACACTGTGTTTAGGTGAGGGGTTAGTTTGTCTTTGAGCTCATGTAGGACGCAGCCTGGGACACCATCCAGCCCCATTGATGCTGTGTTTTTGGCTTTGGAGAGGGCTGTTTTAACCTGAGTGTCTGTGATTTCAGGGGCTCTACATTCTTCTGGTTTGGTTATGGGCCCTTTTGGGGGTGAGAGGGGGTGAAGTTTGCACTGAACCTGTCCACCAGGATGTTGGCGATATCGGTTGGTTCAGTGTATTTTATGCCATTCTGCCCTAACTCTGAGCAGAGCTGAGCATTGTCACTTAGATTCTTGACATAGCTAAAGAATGCCTTGTGGTTATCTTTGGAGTCCTTGGCAATTTTTCTTTTGAAGCTCTCCTTGGATGATTTTATGAGGGATCGTAGTTTCTTGCTGATACTGATCAGGGATGTCTTTCCTTCTTGGGATTTTACTCTCTTCTGTACTAGTTTCCTCCTTCTATTGTATAGCTTGTTTATGGCAGGGGTCCACCAGACTGGTTTCCTTTTCTTGGAGGAGTGAGTCTTGGTTTTGCTTGGGATAGCATGATCCATGCATTCTTGTAGGTGCCCATAGAATGTATTAGTAAAGGATTTTGCAGCTTGGACAGCATTATCCTTTAGCATGGGGGCTTTGAAACTTTCCACCTCGGTCTTAAGTAACGTGAAGTTTGCTTTTGAAAAAATTTTCCATGGTGGTTTCCTTGTCCAGGGGTGGGAGTGGGGGGATGTGGATATCCAAAGTGATTTGTTTATGGACAGATCTATCCAGCAAGGGTAGATTCTATTCCACACCAGTCGCCCATGTTGGTTATGACCAGGTCCAATATGTTGTCGCCTCTATTGGGAGTGTTGACCAGTTTATCCAGGGCATTTGAGTTTATAAATTCTAGGAAATGTTGGGCAAGGGAGTTAGTACTTGAGTAGTTCTCCCAGTTAATGTTTGGGTAATTGAAATTGACCAATATTAGGGTGTTTGGTACGATCTTTATGTTTCCCAATGTTTCCAGAAACATGGAAATGGGGGTCCTGGGACATGGCGGGTGATCTGTAGCAAGCTACAATTTGAATTGCAGTTTTGCCCATTGTTGCACATGGATGATCTCTGAAGCATCATACTGTGCCACTAACCTGGATGTGTGGGTATCCTTGATGAATATAGATACGCCCCCGCCTTTTGTATTTCGGTCCGGGTTCTGTGGCCTAAATGTATGGTATGAGTTGTAGCCTGGTAGTGCTGGTATGCTCTCTGGAGCCTTAAACCAGGTCTCTGTTACTGCACATATATCGATTTTTCTCCATACTGAGGAGTGCCTAGAGTGCATGCATTTTGAGGTTTAGACTTCTGGCATTGAGTAGCATTACCCTCAGTTTTGTGTTACTTGTGCTATTTATGGTGGTGGGTTTGTCTTTTGAGCCTTGCCTAAAAAATGCACTATGGGGGTGGCAAGAGCCTTGGCCAGTATTCGAAAGCCTAAGGGTGACAGGTGCAAGCCGTCTCTAGTGAAGCAGAGTGGCTTGTTATGTCATCCCAGGCGGACAGACACTGGATCCCCTTTGAATGACACCAGAAACTTAGCCAGTTGTTGAAATTGATAATTTTTTTCTTTATACCATGGTATCATTCTTGGTGAGGGCAGGGTACTACTCGGGGTCAGGGTCATACTGGCCTGGGCTACGTGATCAGAGAGCTCTTCCATGTCTCTCTTCATGTAGTCCAGGGAGGTACAGCTCAGATCATTCACGCCAACATGGACAATGACAGAGTCGTATTTGTTCTGGAGTGACCCGAGTGCTTGTGTTAAGTAGGCAGATCCTGGCACTCGACAGGCAGCTAACAGTAACCATCTCCTTATTCAGCCTAGTGAGTAGGACATCAGTGTGCCTGACTATAGAGTCACCTATTACTAGTATGTTGGGTATGTTATTTTGCCTTAAGGGCTGTGATTGTGTGGCACACTGGTTTTGTGAAGTATGTGTTTCATAGTTGTGTTGGGGATGGTGGTTGCTTGGATGTCTGCTTTGGAGGTCTCTGTTGCTTTTGCATATTTTTATTTAGAGCCTCCCGAGTATGTTTTCATGTATTTATGTGTGATGTTCATCGTGTTTCACTGTTGCAGTCATTGCAATTGGGTTGTCCTGCTGGCAGGCTAATCACAGTCAGCCCAAGTTCCAAAGTCTAGGTCCGGTGTCAGTTGCTGTCTCCTCCTCCCTGACGTCAGTGCGCCAGGAGTATAAAAGATGCAGCCGATGCCATTTTCTTCAGTCTTTCTTGCTGCGCGGTGCCCGAAGCAAAAGCAGTTTGCAAGTGCCGGTTGTCCGACCCTGAGATTTTCGAATTCGATTTTCAGATCCGAAGTCTTCTTTAAAGCTAAGTACCCCATTGTGGAAACTTTTTTTCTTCTCCAGACCGATGTCAGAAAAAGTTAATAATTGTATTTCTTGTGGGAAGCAAATACCTCGTAAGGATTTTCATTCTTACTGTATTCCTTGCCTAGGCCCTGACTACGACGTTGTTAGTTGTCAGTTTTGTGCTAGATTTAACCAACGTACTATTAAGCGTCGGTGCGATTTTGCATTTCATTACTTTGGCAGAAGATTCAATTATATAATGCCATCAGAACAGCCGACTACCGGAGTTTATAAAAAGCGCAAAGAAAAAGAAAAGGACAGGCATCCAAGGTCCAAAACTGATGACGAGGCTTCTGTTAGGCCTGTCACCGGTTCTCCGGTTCTCAGTGAGGTGCTTTCACAGCCCCTGATGCCCGCTACCTCAGAGCCACAGGCCGCTTCCGATTCCCACATGGAGCCAACTAGGCCACTGGAAACTCAAGGTATTGGACACTCGGAAACTATTCCCTCAGATGGGTCCGGAGCCGCTGAGCAGGCATCGGCTTCTGAGGGTGTTTTCAGACCTACACAGTTATATATAAAACCAACTTCAGCTTCAAAGGCAAAGACTAAAGCAGCTCTAAAGACAAAGAAACAAGTACAGCATTCTCCTGGACAGGCCTCCATGCCTAAAAAACAGATGCTTAAAATGGCCGAAGACCTAATTATTTTCATCAGGGGTTCCCATCCCCCACCTGATAAGAGACCTAGGCAAGAGATAGAATATGAATCTTCAGATCAGGTTTCCATTTCCTCTAATTTCTCTTCTGAACAGGAATATTCCCTTCCTTCCTATGAGGATTCTGATGCTGAAGAATCTATCCCTTCAGCCTCTCCTCCTGAGGATTAGTCTTTTGGGGAGACCCTGCATACTATGAGGGAGCATTTTCTCTGGGAGAGCCAAGATTACTCAGAATCCAAGAAAAGGCTCCGAGACTTCTTTTATTACCTCAGCACAGGCCCCTTGCTATTCCTCCTGTTTTAGACATTGTAGATGATGTATTTTCAGAGTCCGGTCTGTCTCCTGACTCCTTACCACCAGCTCCTGTTAAGCCAGACAGATACTACAGGGTTCCTGATTCACATAAATTTCTTTACAAAACCCTGCTGCTGACCCAGAAACTATTTCTCAGGGTCCCAAGGGGGTCAAGGCTTCCACTGCAAAAAACCCTATCCCCTCTGATAGGGATTCAAGGGCCCTGGACAGATGGGGGAAAAAGATTTATACATTTGTTACCTTGGCTGTAAGAGCTTTAAATTGTCAGTTTCATATGCTTAAATATCAACAATATCTTATGTCACTGCTTAAACAGAAAATGTTGGCAAATTCAGAATGTGCAGAAAACAAAGAAATGCAGGATTTATTGCATGCAGCTGAACAAGTGGGAAAGCATACTTTGCAATGTGGTTTTGATTCTCTAGAGGCCTCCTGCAGGGTCGCAGTTACAGGTTCAGTCATTAGGAGGCATGCTTGGTTAAAAAAACAGAATCTTCCCGATCATGTTAAAGCTAAACTATTAGATGCTCCATTACAACATGATACCTTGTTTGGTGTTAAAGCTGAAGAGTTGTTGAAGAAAATGGAGGACAAAGCTAAATCTATGCAAACAGTGAAGGATTTCTTACAGGTACAGCCTCCCAAATTTAGCAGGAACTGGCCTACAAAGAATTGGTCCTTTCCAGTATCAGACAGGCCTCAAAGAGGCAGATACAGATGCCCCAGAGGCAGATCACAGCCCCAAGGCTCATACAGGCCTAAACAATGGGGTGCTTCTACCTCCAAAAGTGGAGAGGAAAAATCACAGCCATACAGGAAACAGTATCAATGACTTCCCCCTGCCAGCACCAAGCACTTATCATCTGGCAGCTCCTTTGGGGGGAAAACTAGCACTTTTTTCACAAAATTGGCACATGATCACCCAGGACAAATGGGTCTTAAATATCGTATCTCAAGGTTACAGGTTCCACTTTCACACCCTGCCAAGGCCAAACGGTATGCCAGACCTGCCACACAATCAATGGGCAGAGGCACAAAAACAAGTTTACTGAAGACTATTCTTGGTACCTAGAAAGGCCAAAGCCTGGAGACCAATACTGGACTTGTCTACCCCAAACACATTCCTGGATATTCCAAAATTCAAAATGTTAACTCTGCAGCAGCTTCTGCCCATGCTGGGCAAGAAGGCTTGGCTTGTGACTTTAGACCTAAAAGAGGCATACCCGCATGTCCCAGTCATACAATCATGCAGAAGATACCTCAGATTTATAGCTGGCTCAATGCACTACCAATTCTCTGCACTGCCCTTTGGCTTATCTACTGCGCCCAGGGTCTTCACAAAATGCCTGACACCAGTAATTGCATTTTGCAGACAAAGAGGAATACAAATATATCCTTACTTGGACGACTGCCTTATTCAAGCAGAGAACAAGGACATTCTACTACAGCATCTGGTGTTTGTAAAAAGATTGCTAACAGGTCTAGGGTACACAGTAAACAAAAAGAAATCAAAACTTGTACCCTCTCAAGAGATAATATTCCTGGGTGCAAGCTTAAATACAACTGCCCAGATGTCTTATCTCGCACCAGACAAGCAAAGACAACTGACTACTTATTTTAAAATGTTGGCAACAAAGACCCAGTTATCTGCAAGAAAAATTCTGCAGGCTTTGGGCTTCATGGCATCCTGCATACTACTAATTCCATATGCAAGACTGCATATGAGGAAACTTCAATGGTATCTAAAAAGTGTTTGGACTCAACATTGCCACAGCCTGGAAACAATAATTACCCTCATTCCCTGCCTGCAACAGGAGTTTCAATGGTGGACAAAAGCCTGTCACCTCAACACAGGGCAACCATTCACCTTACCCACAGCCAGGCAGACATTGACAACAGATGCATCAGATTATGCCTGGGGGGGCCCATATGGCAGGAAGATGTATTCAGGGCACATGGTCCACAAGTCAAGTACATCTACATATCAATCAAAAAGAGATGCTAGCTGTTCAGAATGCCCTGACAGCCTTCAAGGATATACTTCATCCAGGACAACTACTGATAAAGATGGACAATACTACAGTCATGTGGTACATAAGCAGGGGGGCATGCATTCCTACCCCCTCTGCAGACTAGCCATGAACTTGTGGGGCACAGCACTGACTTACCAAGAACATCTGCAAGCACAATTCCTGCCAGGAAGGATAAATACTCTGGCAGATGAACTAAGCAGAAACCTAATGGATCCGCACGAGTGGAAATTGGAGCCACAAGTCTTCAGCATGATAACAAGGAACTGGGGATGCCCGGACATAGACCTATTTGCCTCCCCTCACAACTGCCAACTACAGAGATTCTGCACAAGGACTTATCACAAACAAGCATGGAAAGTGGATGCTCTATGGATGCTCTATCTTTCAGCTGGAAAAACCTAACAGTGTATGCCTTTCCTCCTCTGCCTCTCCTCCCCAAGGTACTCCTCAAGGTCAGACAAGAGAAGCCACAAATGAAACTGATTGCCCCAGACTGGCCCCGCCAGCACTGGTACCCAATCCTAAAGAGCTTGTCTCAATGCCCAGCTTGGACATTACCTCAAATTCCTCACTTATTGACCCAACAAGACAGTATGATACTGCACAGCCAACTCATGACCTTAAACCTGGCAGCATGGCGAATAATGTAGCCATTCAAGACACACCTCTCTCTAAAGCAGTTATGGATGTTATTTTGGAGGCCAGGAGGCCTAGCACCAGAAAATCTTATGCAGAAAAATGGAAGAGATTCTGTGCTTGGAACCAGGCACAAGGTGCTGACACGACTGTTCCAAATATTCCTCAGATTTTGCAATACTTAACTGAGATGCTGGATAAAGGCCTTTCCTTTTCATCAATTAAAATTCATGCCTCTGCCATTTCAGCTCATTACAATACAGAACCACCTATTTTTTTCTCATCCATTACTAAGGCAGTACCTCAGAGGGGCCAAAAACATAAGACCTCCAAGGAGAGCACCAACACCTGCATGGGACCTCAACTATGTCTTGGAAAAACTCACACTGCCTCCGTTTGAGCCATCCTCTGCAGCTGATATAAAATTCTTATCCTGGAAAACAGCTCTGCTCCTAGCAATTGCCTCCACTAGACAAGTCTCAGAGTTACAGGCACTAATGGCTGTGGAACCTTTTATCATTTTCCATCCTGACAGGGTTTCTCTAAGGACAAACCCTACATTTATGCCTAAGGTAGTGTCCAGTGTGGCCCTTAACCAAACAATTCATTTGCTACTTTTTACCCAAACCCACAGAATAAGGGTGAGAGACTTCTGCATTCTTTGGACATTCACAGGCAGCTACGCTTCTACTTGGACAGAACCAAAGCTTTCAGAAAGACTGAACAACTTCTAGTGGCATATGCTGCAGGATCACAAGGAAAGCCCATCTCAAAACAGACTATTTCAAAGTGGATAGGTCACTGTATTCATTTCTGCTATTCACAGCATGGCAAATCAGTGCCTAAGGGCATTAGGCCACATTCAACAAGAGCAGCAGCCACTTCAGCAGCCTTCCTCAGAGGAGTACCAACCAAAGACATCTTAGAGGCTGCAACTTGGAGTTCAGTGCATACTTTTACAAAGCACTATCACTTACCTCTCTATTCTAAATCCAGGGCAGGCTTTGCCACTGCAGTTCTGCAGGGCCTGATAGCCTCTCCTTATCATATTTAGCACCAGCCTTCCAACCTTAACTTTGGGATTCAACCCAATTCTAATGAATGCAATGGTAAAACATGATGAACATAGTACAGTTGTGTACCTACCATAAATGTAGATGTTCGTGTGTATTCACTGTTGCAGTCCAGGTTACACTCCCACCATCCCCCTTTTCCTTGCTGGAACTTATCTGTACTTCTCTATTCCATACAACCTATGTGGTGTATTTGCTTGTAGATGAAGGAAAAGTTGTTTTTTGTGTATGCATGCTTATTGGCATAATTTAGCCTACCATTTTAGGGGCACTTGACATCTGGGGAAGAAAAACTGAAGAAAATGGCGTCGGCTGCATCTTTTATACCGCTGGCACACTAACATCAGGGAGGATGTGACAGCAACCGATGCCGGACCTAGACTTTGGAACTCGGGCCGACTGCAGGTAGCCTGCCAGCAGGATAACCCAATTGTAATGACTGCAACAATGAATACACTCGAACATCTACATTTATGGCAGGTACACAACTGTACTTTTTTTGCCGGTGCTGGTTTAATGGGTCTATGTAAGACTGGTGGTGTGATGCCAGTATTTCCCTTCTCCTCTTGACTGTCTGATCCAGTCTTGGGTTGAGAGAGCTTAGCCTCCAGTTTGGCTGTATAATTGCATCTCTCACATATATTAGTGTTTGGTGGTAGGAGGAGAGAGTTGGCTGTGTACATGAGGCAGTTATAACATTGCCTCAAAATGCCCAGATTCACCAGTTGGACTGGAGAGTACATCTGAAACTGCCCTTTGGACATGCCTGGATAGGTACAGTGAACTGGTTTACTGAATGGCTGGTAAGGTCGAATAGAGAGCCTTGTCCTTCTGTACAGTATAGGGGGGTCTAGTGCTAGGGTTTATAAGTGCATGCTATGAATTTTGAGCAAGTGCCTGGCTGAGAAATGAATGGCTTGAGTGCTTAAGTTGAACATTTGTCTAGTTTCAAGAGAAAAATTAAAGAGGAGACTTTGTGGAGCCGGGAATAGTTATACCCTAGCTAACCGGCGCTGCCTGGCGTGCAAAACTGGGCAAATGTGTTTTCTTTAGCAGGGAAATGAAAGAGATAAAAATTAGCCCAAAATGGCCAATAAACTACTAATTTCTGGGCTGAAACCACTCCTCCAGGGACAGATAGGGTGCTCAAAGCTCTCCTCTCTCAGAACAAGTGAACAGAGAAACTTCTTTCTATCCAAGTAAGGTATGGGCAAACACAGAGATTTGTAACACAGCCCTGAATTCAGCACTAACCTGAAAACTGGACTATACTAGCTTAGAAAGGTGGAAAACAAGTATATATTTTTTTTTTTTTGGTTTTTCTTTCAGAAAATAAAGAAGATGCAATAAAAAAAACACTTTAGCACAGAAAAGGATATGTATTGTTATATATCTCAGATCAGAGTTGTAGTAAATGCCCTTAGTAATAAAGTAGAAAGAAACACAAATACAGTAAAAGCAGATTAATAAAGTGCAAATTTTTTTGTTGTATATAAAACAATAGAAAACGAACAAACTGATTTAAACAAGTTACCCAATTAAACAGAAAAAAGCTCAAAACTGAGCCCTGTTCCAGCAGTCTTCAATCAGACAAACTCTAACTGCACACTCCTGCCACTAGGGTGCAGGGGAACCTTCTCCAAAAAAAGATGACCTGGATCAGTGCTCATGTTATACAAACAAAGCTAGATTCAGCAGGCCTGAATCTGGTCTATGCTACAGCAACAAGGCACACCAATTTCAGAAAGAAACAGTTCAAATAAGTTAAAAGTTGTGTACCTGGAAAAATAGCATAGTTTGCTTTAACTTCAGCCAAAAGGGTCTCTGAAAACCAGCTTCCTTTTTTTTAGTTTTTCACAGGTTGTCTCTTAGTACTAATTATACATTTATGCCTAAAGTGGTCAATGATTTATCTTTAAATCAGACTATCCATCTTACTTCCTTTTTACCTCCTCCTCAAAGTAAAAGTGAGAGGATTCTTCATTCTTTAGATTTGTATAGACACCTCAGATACTTCCTACAGAAAACTAAAGCTATAAGGCTTGTCAGGAGCTTTTTGTTTCTTTTCAGGAATAGAAGTTGGGTTTGGCAGTCTCCAAGCAAACCATTTCTTTCTAGTTTCTAAGCCACTTCCTCTTTTTACTCTTTTCATGGAAACTAGCTTACATCTTTTGTTTAGGCTCATTCTACTAGAGTGGTTGTCTCTTCTGGAGCTTTTTTAAGACTCTCAGTGCTAGATCCATTCTTGGAAGCTGCTACTTGGTCTTCTGTGTGTACTTTTACTAAGCACTATTGGTTGGATGTATTTTCCACAGCCAGAGCAGATTTTTCCAGAGGGCCCACCCTGTATGTTTTTTGGAGAGCTACTCAGTTCCTTTTTCCTCCTCCCAATCTCTTCCATAGCTGTAGTACTCTTCCAGTAGTAAGGAGTAATGCAACAGTGATTAAAGAAAGTTATAGTACAGTTGTCTAAGAACTTAACAGAGCAGTAAATGTGCTGCTTATTACAGTTGCAGAGTCCCCAGTGGATTTCCTTTTTTCTGACTGAGGGGGACGTCTTTTTCCTTTTCTTGATGTAGCTGTATAATGTTATCTTCTTCCTTTTCGGCTGATACTGTTTTTCTGGGGCAAATCAGTTCTGTTTTTTTTTTTTTTGTGCTCATGCATCACTTATGTGCCTCACCCTTTCAGGTGTAGGACCTACATCTAATGGACCAATGCTTTTGTATGCTGGCTAGATGTACGGTTACCCTTTGCAAGATATCGACTAGTAAAGAACACTTCAACAGTGATAAGGGGGACACCTACTGTTATGGTAAGTTCTTACACAATTACACTTTACTCCTACCCCCTCTCTGACCCCAGTAGAATGTCTAGTGGGGATATGTCTACAATGAGGAAGTGAAACATTTTGCCCCGAGTCCATAGTAGCTCAGCCATGCCCCCACCTTAGTCCCCCTTAGACTATACCTTCCAGCAATGATGTCTCCAGCTTCCACAAGGGATCATCACAGGGGACAACCACAGGACTTCCCTTCTCCACCCAGGATGGTAACACCCATCCCCTCCTGCCACTCTGTCATCTGAGCTGCTATTCAAACCTGGCCACCTTGGCTGTAGTCAAGGCTTTATCCCTTTATGCCAGAGCAACTGAAAAGCATTTATTTTTTATGCATATCTATCACAATATTGCCATTCTGTGAAACTAGTAATGACATCAAAAACATCTGTTCACTGTATGATCCTATTAAATAGCACTCTGCTAAGAACTACCTGTATCTGTATACTCCCATAGTATTTCCAAATTGAGGTTGCTACAAGGAAAGCTCCCCTTTCCAGGAAGTGCAGTGAAGTTAGAGTTCAGCATATTTGCTAAGGGGGCATAGCAGACAAAGCCCCATGGATAAAGAGTGCTTTATCCCACATGTGAAAATGTAGAATTGTAATTCTGCTATAAATACATTTAACTTCAAACTGAATTTAAACTTTTGGCATTGAAGAACATTATGTAGAATCTGGCAAGATGCAGTTGATTGATTGCATCTTGACTGATGAATAGACTTGAAGCTTTTTTTAGGAAATTAAACCTAAAGTATCTTTTGAATGGGATTTCTAATTATCACACTAATCAAATTAAGAAACCCAGTACTGTCAATCCCACTTTGTTGCCTGCGTTAAATGCTTTTCTGAACTTTGTGAACAGGATTTCTGAAACGTATTGAAAAATAAACCTCACAATTTAAGTAAAAGTGAAAGAGAGGCACTTTTTTCATTGAGAAATTCAAAAGACGTTAGATTTATGAAAACGGACAAAGGCAATGGCCTTGTAATAATGGGCAACACTGATTATAAATCAGCTATGTCCCTCTTACTTAATGACACACAGAATCCTGAATTGGTCAGCAAGGATGTTAGTAAAAGTTTCAAAAAGATTGGTGATTTATTGGTGGACCGCTTAAATCAAGGGTATATAGATTTGGCATCTTATGAGTTTCTACAGCCACAATTAGGAACAGTTTTTGGAATTCCAAAAAATACATGAAGATCCTTTTAGTACACCTTTTAGGCCTTTTGTTTCAATGCAAAAGAGTAAGACTGTCACTATAGCTTATTATTTGGACATTTGTTAAACCCTCTCTCTTGGAAAACATTTTTGAAAGATTCCTGGGTGTATCTGGACTTTTAGAAGAACTACATCTATTTAGGTACAGAAAAAATTATTACCGTTGATGTGGTCTCCTTATATATATCTATCAATCACACTTTAGGTTTGGATTTTGTTAGTAATTTTTTGTGCTATTTTACTAATTTTGACAATATTAAAATCAACATTATTTTTTTATTGTTGGGTATACTACTACAAATAATTTATTTTCGTAACATTTACCAACAAAAATGTGGTGTAGCTTTGGGATCCAAAATTTCCCAGCTGTCGCTATTTTGTTTCTTTGTTGGTGGGAAAGAACCGTTCTGTCCAAATTAGATTTACTCAAGTATGGCTCCTTTTATAACACAATGATTTTGACATGTTTTTGAAAAAATTAATAAGAATATTAAAGGGATTACTTTTGGCATTGGTGAGTTGGGAGCTACAGTTAACTTTCTGGATTTAAAATTACTATTGCTGACTCTAAATGTTTCTTTAGTACTATATATAGAAATGAAACTTTCACTAATAATTATTTGCATTACGGAAGTTAGCAGACACATTTTATGAAATGAAACAATGTTAGATTGCAGATCATTCTCTTAAGCAGACTAATTAGCCAGGATGAACACTTTATTAGTGAAGTGGATTGTTTAGTTAAAATGTTTTTAGGCAGAGACTATCCTGAATCCAAGTTGCACAAGATTAAAATGATGTTAATTGTTTGAGACAGACACCCATTTTAATCAGTGGTTTCATTCCGAAGGGAAACAAAGCTTATTCAAATGGTGTTGGGAAGTGTTTGTCTTTCCCTATCCTCATTATTTTATTTTATTTTTATTTTACATTTGTTGACTGGGATAGTCCAACTGGATGCATGTCCATTTTCAGCGGAGGCCCGGGGAGAACATATACAGCATTACATAATACCAGCATTACATATTACAAACAGACTATTTACAGTGATTACATAAGTAAGCAAGTTAAACAAGTTTCACAGGTTAGAGTTAATCCCGAGCGTTAGTCAGAATTAAATTAAATTACACAGTAAACTGGTTAACAGATTTTTACATATTCTAGAGAGAGTTAGCCAGGCTTGATACATTGACATAGCCAGTTAAGTGCCAAATGTTGTTTGAGTCTAGTTTTAAATTGACCTAAGGTAGACAGTAAGGTAATATCAGCTGGACGAGAGTTCCAGGGTCTACTTACAGAGTTTGCAAAGAGAGAGTCACCGGCTGTGTTATTAATTTTGCTAGTCTGAATTAGTAGTTTGTTAGAGGATCAAAGAGGTCTAGGATTGTTATAGGGGGTGATAATATTTTTAAGTGCAGGAGTATTGTCCGGATTATAGAGGATTTTATAGGCCATAATCAGTTGGCTATACTGGATTAGGCTGGGTAGTTCAAGCCACCCAAGCTGATTTAGATTGATGCAATGATGTGTCCTAAAAGGCAGCCCAGTGGCAAACCTGGCAATGTGGTTGTAGCAAATTGAGAGTTTGTTAAGGACAGTCTTGTTTAAATTCGAGAGTAGAGGGGATGCATACAGAAGGATTGAAAGAAGGTGAGAGCTATGGCAATTTTAGCTGGAGGGGTTAGGAAGGCTTTTATTCTGTAAAGTAACCCTAGTTTTTTATTGATGGTTTTGATAGTTTGGTTAACATGTAGGTCGAATTTTAGACTATTATCTATGATGACACCTAATAGTTTTGTAGAGGGGTCAGGGGAGATTATTGTGCCATCATTTGAATTTATGGTAAAGGTGAAAGCGGTAGACCTACGTGTTGGTGAAAACAACAGCATTTTATTTTTTTGGGGGATTTAAGATCAGACAACATTCAGAAAGCCAGTTTTCTATTGTATTAAAGGTGGTCTGGGTAGCTGACCATAAATCTATTGGAGATGTGGCCGAGCAAATCAGAGTAGAGTCATCAACATATTGGATACAGCTGACTTTTGGGATGACAGTATAAAGGTTGTTAATGAAGATGGAGAAATGCAAGGGCCCTAGTATAGAGCCTTGTGGTATTCCAAGGGTATTAGGTAGAAGATTAGAGAGTTTGTTCTGCCAGAGGACAGCCTGCTGTCGACCATTCAGGTAGGATTGAAACCACTAAAGGGTTTTGTATCTAGACAGAATGTTTGCAAGGTGTGGATTAAAAGTTGGTGATCAACCATATCGAATGCCTTGGAAAGATCCAAGAAGAGGGCTGAGGATATATAATTATTGTTGTGATTATGGTTTATGGTGTTGGTAAAGGCTAGGAGGGCTGAAGTAGTGCTGTGATGAGGACAGAAGCCATGCTGAGTGTCTGCTATAAGGTGATTCTGGATTAGGTGGTGCATGAGTTGTCTGTCAATACATTTTTCCATAATCTTTGCAAGTGGAGAGAGTATAGCTATTGGCCTATAATTGGAGAATTCAGTAGAGCTGCCTCCTTTGTGAAGTGGGATTACATAGAATATTTTCCAGATGGGGGGAATTTTAGCTTCTACTATGGTTTGATTGATTAGTATTGAGACTGGGTAAGCAATGGCATCAGCTGATTTTTGTAGGTACTCGGCAGGGAGTTGATCAGCAGAAAGTGTAGTGGGTTTTAATTTTTTGATCAAGGTACGGATAAGTGAAGTGGCGACTGGTTGGAAGCTGAATGCGAGTAGGCTTCTAGGGATGGTACTTTTAGGACCAGGGGAGCTAGGAGGTAGTTGGCTAGTTAGAGCTTGAATTGTCTCATTAAAAAATCAGTTAAAACTGTCAGAAACATCTTCAGGGGTTTTATCAGTAGTAGCAGCAGGGATTGGGGTTGAAGTTCGTCCAGGATGTAGTAGATTATTTAAACTGCCCAAAACTTCTGAGGGTTATTTTGATTTACTGTCTGTAAATTACAGTAGTATTGTTTTTTGTCTTGTAAAATGGATTTTTTAGTTTCGTTCCTGGGTTGCCTGTATTTAATGTGATCTTGGGGGTCTTTAGAAGAACGCCATAAAGCCCATGCTTTGTTTCTAAGGGTAATTTTGAGTTTAGACTCAAGCCATGGCGCAGTTTTTGCCTTTGTTCTCTTTTTTTTTTAAAACAAGTTTATTGTTTTTAACATACAAAATAAATATCATAACAATTTTATACAAGCAATTAAAATGTAAATAGTTATAACATTCAATAAAATAACCAAAGTATTTACAGAGACATCCACTACAAATCAAATCAATTGATTAAACTATAATGTCTTACTATTGAAATTAAGATTTTTTAACAGGTTTTGTAAAGTATCCCATATAACATAGTAAGATGTTTTTCTAGTAGTTCTTGATTTTATTGTCATCAATTCCATATGACACACTTCAGACATAACATTTTTAAATTCATTAAATGAAGGAGGGGTATCTGAAATCCAATTTCTGGTTATTATTTTTCTAGCCACTGCTAGAATAGACCATAATAAGGGAAGCTTAACTTTTTTAACACTTTTAGGAACAGGAGTATTAAATAATATAAGTGATTTAGAAATAATAAAATTATCTGTGAAATGGGCCTGCAAAAAATCATTGATTAACTTCCAATATTCCTTCAATTTTATACAGTCATAAAACATATGTGCCCAATCAGCATTTATTTCCACATTACATCTTTTACCTAAGTTGTCTTTATTATTTATTTTATTCATCATGAAAGGTGTATAGAAAGATCTATGTAAAAATTTCCAAGTAAAAAGTCTCCAATTAATGGAAGAAATAGTTTTATAAGCAGATTCCAATATATATTGTTTATCTTGTTGTTTTGGTGGTTCACCATTAATGGAAATGAAATAATTCCAATAGGTATCTGAACTGTAATGAGTTTCTTCTCTGATAATTTTATGTATGTGTGAGAGCTTACCTTTATCAGAAACTCTATGTTGTAAGTTTAATATCAAGTAATCAATCAGAATTGGAACAGATTCTTTAACTGTTAAAGACATTAAATCAATTTTATTAATAAGATGTTGTCTAAAAGTCTGAATTTCTAACCAACATGTCTCTCTCAAGTCAAATTCTTGCTTTAAGAAGTCTAAATGTTTTACTTTATTATCAGACAGCAACTGATACCAATACTTTAGATCATTCTCTGTGACTAAAAGAGTTCTTTCAGAGGTGGTTGACAAAAACATAACTTGCGTATACATTATAGGGAATAGTATAAAATTCCATTCCTTATACTTAGGATGCATAAATATAAAATTACGATAACTGATAATAATGTTTAATGGGTAACTAACTATATATTTTGGTGTAATAGATGAAGTACAAAATTATTTTAGTAACCATAACATGGAGTTATTTACAATAGTATTTTTATGTATTAAAGAGATTTTCATGAAGTGAATACTAATTAGTTCCCAATAATCTTTCCATCTTGCAACATATGACTGATCTATTAACAAAGTAATAACTTTTATAATAGAAGACATAGTATATAGATTAAAGTCTGGAAATTAAATGCCCCCTTGAGACCAGCTGTATATTTCTTTAATGCAATCCTAGGTCTATTAGGTGCCCATAAGAAATTTAACATTAACGAATTCAATTTCTTAATAATTATTTTTGTAGGTGGGAGAATTATTGATTGTATTAAATATAATATCTTAGGAAATATTATCATTTTAATAATTGTGAGCCTCTCTTCCATGGTAAAAAACATATTATTCCAGCTATTAAAAAGATTTTGTATATTAAGAAGACAGTTACTATAATTATTATGTATAATAGATTTAATATCTTTAGTTAATATTATACCTAAGTAAGTTATCTGAGCTGAGTTGGGTATATATTTGTTAAAATTATTAATGAGGACATTTTTTCGTGTGTATATAGGTAATATTTTATTTTTTTCTTCATTAAATATTAAACCGGAGATATTTTTAAAATCCATCATTTTATCAAATATGGACTGCATAGAAGAGTTATTTCCTGCTGATGTAATTAGTACATCATCTGCAAAAAGCTGAATTTTAAATATTGTATTTTCATCTATATCAAATCCTTCTATATCAGTACTGTTTCTAATCAAATTAGCCCAAGGCTCCATTATTAAAGTGAATAATAGTGGAGAGAGTGGACACCCTTGGTTTGTACCTTTTAAAATGGGTATTTTTTGTGAGACATATGTTCCTATCTTAATGTAAGCTAATGCTCCTTTATGTAGATGTTCAATCAGATTTACAAATGCATCAGAGAAGTTTGTGCACTTCAGTAAGATAAACAAGTAGTCCCAACTTACTGAATCAAATGCTGAACTTATATCGAGACTAATAAGTGTTAAATCTTTCTTTATCCTATTTGCAAAATCAATTAACGTTAAAGTTCTCCTTATATTATCAAAAGTATTTCTATTTATAATAAAGCCTGTCTGGTCTATATCTATTATGCCTGGGATGATTGTCTTTAATCTATCAGCAAAAATACTCATAAACATTTTATAGTCAACATTAAGTAATGAAATAGGTCTATATGAAGTGCATCTGGTTGGGTCTTTATTGGGTTTTAAAATTGGTGAAATAAATGTGTATTGCCAAGATGGGGGCGTTGTTAACTCATTTTGGGCCAAAATAAAAACCTTATGTATTAATGAATAAGTACTTTTGGGAAGAATTTTATAGATCTCTGGTATAATACCATCATTACCTGGTGCTTTGTTTGATTTAAGCTTGTTTATTTGTGTAATAACTTCTGTATATGAAATATTTTTATCCATTAGTTTAGTCTGTTGTTTGTTAAGTTTTTTGTTCATGTTTGTAGTTATAAATTTCTTTATTTTATCTTTAGGATCCATGTTAATGTTATTATGATTAATTTTGTGAAAGTGATTTCTAAATTCATCTAATATTTCTGGCAAACTAGAAACATTCTTCTTTTTCCTTGGAGAGAAAATTTCTTTGATGTGATTTTGTTTATTCAACCTTTTTGTTTTATTTTTAAGTCTATGTAAGTATTTGGGATTTATTGAGTAAGACAAAAAAATTATATTTCTCTAATGTTATTATGACTTTATGAGTTAAAATTTCTTTGTATTTCTCATTTAATTTATTTATTTCCTCAAACTCTTTTTTGTCCATAATATTTTCTTTATTAATATGCTTGTATGAGTCTAATTTGCTTTGAATATCTAGTAATTCCTTGTCCCAAGATTTCCTTTTATTATTATACCATCTGATACTTTGTCCATATAAATATGATTTTAAAGCATCCCAAATGTAAACAATGGAGACATCAGGTGTAGTTTAAGTCTAAAAAATGTTGCACTTCTGAAAGTATATAATCTTTATAGTCTTTTAGTTGAGTTAAGTATGCTGGTATTCTTTTGATCTGAACATTATAAGTACTCTTTACCATAAACTCAAAGACAATTGAATTATGATCTGATATAGGACATGAAATGATTTTGGTCTGTTACCATCTGGTTAGAAATAAAGACTCTATCTATTCTTGAATAAGTTTTATATCTGTTAGAAAAAAATTGTATGGTAAAGATTTTGAATCTATCTGATTATTAATATCATTCAAATGATATAAATTAACAAAATCCTTTAAATGTTTTGCATTAGATGACATTTTCCTTTTTCTTATAGTAGTAGTATCTTTCTCATGTAGGATACAATTAAAGTCACCTGCTAAAATAATATCTCCCACAGAAAATGATATGATCTTATTGAGATGGTGTTTCACTGTATTAATGCCAATTCCTGGTATCCAATATACATTGATTAATGTATATGTCTTTCCATTAATCTGTATTGTAACCATACAAAACATTCCTTTATCATCTTTATAAGACTTAATAGTTTTAGGTATGGGCATACTTTTATTCCATAAAATAGCCACTCCTCTTTTTTTCTGTGTGTGTTCTGAACTAACCAAGACTGTATATTTATTAGTGGCTAATTTATCAATATCCTTTTTCAGAAGATGTGTTTCTTGAAGGAATACTAAGTTGGCCCTATGCAAATTAATATATCTCATTAAGCTTGCCCTTTTACATGGGTTATTCAATCCATTAATGTTTAAAGAAATTCCTTTTAGAGATATCATTTAGCTTTTAGAAACATATAAGACATATAATCAGAATAACAATTAACAAAATAAGTGATATTATGTCTCCTCCTTCAGGTGTATCATTAATTATAGCTGTATTTATTGAAAATCTTATGGAATTTTGTTTGTTTCACTTTTATTTGTAGTGACAATGAGTTTATAAAATGTGATGTGGATGTCAGAACTATATACATACAACAATAATCAGGTGAAAAAAATATTAGGATTAAACATTGCACCCAGCCTGGAGTTAAGAACTCCAACTTCGAGTAGCACATACCACTCAAGTTATCCCCCTATCCAAAGCAGCAGTACCTCAGCTGCCACCAAATTAATTCAATATTAACTATTATTAATTAAAGTTAACCTCATTTAATTAGATTATCTATTATGACAAAGCTAAACAATTTGTAAATCAGCTTCATATAAACAAATAAGAACATTTAGAAACAGCTCATTACTATGTACATCTATTTTGTATAATACACTCATAATCAAAATAGCATTCTAACAATCTTGATAATGGGAACAGAGAAGAGAGAGAGAGAGAGAGAGAGAGAGAGAGAGAAAGGGGGGGCATATCTATATATTAGTTTGTTAAAAGTTTGTAAGAATAAGTTCTTATGTTCATTTGAATTCAATAACTTAGGCTTATTATGATTCAAACATTACATATATTAGGGTATTTCTACTTTCTGCCATAGAAATGCAGTTAACAGTTTTAAAAACTTTGTTACTTGTACCAAAAGCTTTCTTCTCATACTTATTATTGCCAATTAAGTCAAATATTTAGACTCTTACATAAGTTTAAAAATCATACTGCACAGCAATGATAATTCCCAGTTATACATAAATCATTGTGATGAAAGCCATCTGTATTTTATATATCTGAACTGCAGCTTTAAAATATGTCACATGACAGTTTCTTCTAAAATATAGACATAATGATACTTGTGCTTGTCAGTTAGTTAAGGCAAATGATTTAAAACATTATATATGTTTAAATCATAAGTATTTATATACATTAATATGCTGCAGTCATGTAAGCTTTCAAAAACATGTGTATATGTGTTTTACCTTCTATGCCTTCTAAAATATCTCAGTTGTGTACTATGGCATACTAATTCATTTAAAATCTTTATAACTTTTATATTTTATAAAATACATCTTAAATAAGTAAGTTTTTATAAAGAATAACTCACATTTAAGTGTCATAAAATTCGTTTTTCATCACAAAGTCGCATTTACAGCAGTTCTACTTCCTGAAACAGTATTCTTCTTGAATCTGCGATGTGTCAGTGTGAAATCAGGGGTCAAAGTTCAAATTGGCTGCATTCAGCTTCTCTGTGTGTATTCTGAGTGTTGAAGCTTTTAAAACAACTCGAGGACATTATTCACGAGGTAACTAACATCCCAAGTTGTCTCCCTTAACATTCTGGTGGGAATTTTAGCAAAACCAAGTGACTGACATTCATTTAGTAATACAAATGAATCTAAACAGTGCAAAACCTTCGCGAAGTATTTTACAAGTCGTTACAGTCTCTATGACAGTGAAACCAAGCCTACAGTTATTTAACATATTATACAACTTATTTTTATATGCCCCCATTTCATTTTCTCATACAAATCTTATTATATACATATATCAGTATTATCAGAAGTATATAACTGTATATATAAGAGAGAGAGAGAGAGAAAAAAGAAAAGAAGAGAGAGAGAGAAAAAAAAGAAAGAGAGAGAAGAAAAAAGAAAAAAAAAAGGAAGCTACAAAGAGTATCTACAAAGATATATTGCTGTTTGTTTTAATAAAGCTAAACATGAGATATATTACTTACAACTATATTAGTACTAATTATTTGCAATTATATCATGACATATTATTTGAAATCATGTATAAGCAATTAAGTCATGGTATAATATTTAACATCAGTGTTTAAACAGCATATATAATTTTAAAGAACTAATAAGTTATTATTTTACTTATTTCATATTTTTCATCATACTTCTTTCCTTTCCCTCCCCCACCCCTCACAAAATGCTTAGTTTAGAAAGAATGCCATTATTTAAAACAAGAAGAGAAAGGAAATGTATCAAATTACTAACCTTAGGTCTCTTTATCACAAAGAGAAACAAGTTGATTCATAGCATGTTATTTGTTCCTCAGAGAGTTTGATTATTTATGAAACAAAAACAGTTCTTTGCACACAAAAAAGTAACTTTGAATAAATCTTTAAAATATTTGTGGCTTTCTGGAAATGCAGTAACTGTAGTTGAGGAATTTAAAAGAAAAAAAATAATTAGAACATGTAATTTGTTTTTTAGTCTTTTTTGCTTCTCCGAAGTCTTCCAAGAAGTTCCTGTTGCCATCCTCTTTAGCGAAGGGCTTGCCCATTCCATATCTTCTATCTTATCTAATATTTTATTTTTTTTAATATACAGCAAAGCAGAGTCCAAGTCCTCAAAAATTCTAGGGCCATCAGGTAAAAAGACTTTTAGTTTAGCAGGAAACAAAAGGTGAGTTTTGAACTGTGCTTTCTTAAGCTCTCTTATTAATGGCAAAAAAACTTTTCTTTTAGTTATTACCAAGGAAGAATAGTCATTGTCAAAACGCACAGTTGCCTCATTAATTTTTATAGGTGCTTTAGCCCATGCAGATTTTAATACCATCTCCTTGTCATAAGATGATAAAAATCTTACAATAACTGATCTAGGATGTTTTTTATTAGAGTTAAAATTAGATAAGGACCTATGGGCTCTTTCAATACCAAAAGAAAATGCTTCTGACAAGTCTAAAGTTTTGGGAAGCCAAGTATTTAAAAAGGAAGCAATGTTGTTACCTTCTATATTTTCTGGCAGACCAAAAATCCTGATATTATTGCGTCTAGATCTGTTTTCCAGGTCATCAAGTTTGGATTGTATATGTGTATTCTGTTTCAGTAAAAATTCAATGTTAGTTTCTTCTTCCTGAATTCTGTTGTCCATATCAATAAGAGACTCTTCCATACCTGTAATCTGAGCTTTCTGATGTTGCAAGTCTTGATGTAACAAATCCATTTGTTTGGTAGTTTTTTCTATAAAGTTATCAATTTTAGTATCCAGTTTGTCCATTTTGGTTGTTAGTTGCTGAATAGTTGATATCAAAGACTGAAGCTCTTTCTTGATGCTGGAATCCTGACTGTTAGCCTTACTGGAACTCATCTTAAACAGAGGTGATGAAAGAGAAATTTCCAAGCTGATTTCTGACAGGAAAATTATTTAAATTTTCTTTCTTTTTTAGATATTATTCAAGAAACTGATATTCCAAACGTATTTAGAAAGAAAATTATTTCATCAGTTGAATTTTAAAGTAATTATTTCCTGTCAATGCAGTTATGTTGGTGGAGCTGAAGAAATCTGCTGCTATCCTGTGTTCATCCTTGGCCATGCCCCCGCCTTTGTTCTCTTTGAACGAACAGATGCATGCAAATCAAGGATCTCAAGGAATTTGTTGTTAAAGTATGCTACTGCTTCCTCTAAGGGGAGATGTTTTAGAATAGACCAATTACATGAGTTTAGTGCTTGTTGGTATTTGGCAGGGTCAAAGTTTTTATTGTTTCTAACCTTTATGAGTAAGGGTTGTTGGGAATTAATGGCTTTGTGCTTAATTACATATGTGAGAAGGTGATAGCTTAGGCCATCAGGGAGGGTACCAGAGGTGTACAGTTGGGGGTGACTATTTATGAGTACCCAGTCAAGTATACTTTCTTTTTCGTTGGGTTTACCTATCCTGGTAGGGGTGGATATGATCTGTGTAAATGCATGCAGGTTAATATGGGTGGCTGGGGATTCTGAGGAACAGGTGCCCCAGTCTATGTTAAAGTCTCCAAGTAGTAGGGTTTATGATATTAATGCATTTATTTTTATTAAGTTGCAATTTGGTGTCAAGAATCTCTGAGTTATTAATCTAAGGTGGTTGTATTACATCTATGGTGACATTCAACTCAGATTTATAGAGTACAGCTACCTCACCCCCCTTCCTGGAAGCACGATCCAGCCTGTGTATGTTGTACCCAGGTGGTATCACTTCATTGTCTGTAGTGTTAGATTTTAACCAGGTTTCAGATAAACAGAGAATCTTAGGGGAGTGGACATACAGAAGTGCATGCAATTCATGTACCTTATTATTAATGCTTCTAACATTGAGATGACAGGCTAGGAGAGAGTTAGTTGGCCCATTAATTGTAGGTTTGTAGCTTAGATTGCAAGTAGAGGGGGTATGTGTATCTGAAGTGGGTGGGCCAGGGTTGGGGTGAATATCACCACTAAGTATTAGGTTAAGTCTATACTTCAGGAATTTGTTTATTAGTTTATGGTAGTGTTTGGATCTAGAGCTAATGTGCCTGGGGTTGAGATGTTGATAGACTGAACAAGATGTTGGATAGGACCTGGTACTGTAAGTATGGTTGAAGGTGGGAGGATTTACAGCTGGGGTGATATTATGGCCTTTTGGGACCTGAAAACCCGTGAGAAACTGGTTTTTATGGTGCGAACAAGAGGGGTAGTAAAGAGGAGTATATCATTATTTGTGATTCAGCTAGTGAGTTAAGGAACTGTTTTACCTGGTGATGCAACACCAGAAGATAGAGTGGTGAGGTAAAGGTACTGGAAGGGGGATGGGAGAATGCTAGATGAAAGCTAATAGGTGCTATTAAAATGTAGGTAGAAGAATGGGGGTGGGAGGAATTATCCCAGATGAAAGCAGATAGGATCTAGAAAGTGGGGGAGTGGCTATAGTACTTTAAAATTTAGAGATACTGGGGGCGGAGGGGAATTGGGGGCAGGGAGGGGGAGCAAAGAGAGCCCGAGCGTAGCGGGGCTATTGCAGTTTACAAGGTTTCCTAAGGTGTCCTAAAGCTATAAGGTAAGTATTAGAGCTATTAATGCAAGAGTCAGTTTACTTAAGTTACTGGGGAAGGAGGCAAACACTCAAGTAGAAAAAAAAAAAGAGCCCTATGGCTGACCAAAATGGTGACCTGCTTAATTACACAGCACTGTAAGTGACAGCTTAACAAATGCTTTTTGTGTGCAACCTACTCTGCTTAAATGCTGAGAGAAACTGATTTTGTTATGGTGACCAATTGCAGTCCTGCAGACTCCGTTTTGTATGTAAATGTAGAGTTCAATCTGCTTAAATGCTGAGAGGAACTGATTTTGTTATGGTGACCAATTGCAGTCCTGCAGACTCCGTTTTGTATGTAAATGTAGAGTTCAATCTGCTTAAATGCTGAGAGGAACTGATTTTGTTATGGTGACCAATTGCAGTCCTGTAGACGCCGTTTTGTGGGCAAGTGTAGAGTTCAAACTAAGCCACACCAGATCAGCCAAGGGGGGAGGAGAGAGGGAAATCCTAAGCACCTAGATTTGAAAAAAAACCCTTCATTAGTGCTGATTCTAAGGAAATACAAAAAGTTGTACATGGTAACTGGAAAATTATTTTGGGAAATGGTGAGCTAGTTCAAATTGTAGTTGACCATCCACAGTTCATATATAAAAACGTTTCTTATATAAAGGCTTTATTGGAGTTTGGCGGGAACAGTTTGGGTCCTGTGGGTTATGGACCCATAGTGACTTACCTGTGTATAAATTAAGTAGTGTAGGTTTATAAATTCTAGTCACAGTTTTTATTTTAAACATCTTGAAGAGAGTGTCATCGCAAGGCATAGATGCAATTGTAAAAGCACTGGGCTACTTTATTTAGCAAGTTGTTCTACTTGTGAAAGTTTCTATATTGGAAAAATATTACAGCTCTTTTATAAAGGATTTATGAACAGTGTGCTGCTGTTAAGAAAAAGATTTTACCAATGCATTAGATAAGCATGCTTCTGAATGTAACAGCTTCAAGAAGTTTAGTTTTTTTGTTTTAAATGTTGTTGACCAAAGGTCTTTTATTGGTAGTTACAACAATGTAGTGGAAATTAAGGAATTAAAATGGCAAATTTTATTAAGAACAGATAAAAATGGGTTTAAATGATGTTATTGACATAAAATGTTTACTGAAGAATAAGTTATGTTAGGTGATCCCTTTATTTTTTTAAGGATTTATTCCATATCTTTAATATAATTCCATTGGTTAATTGATTTAAATGGATTGTATAAATCAAATAGTCTATAGTTGTCATCCAGTTTTAAAGAAGTTCCTGTATTAAACAAATGAAAGTGATAGACTTTAATTTTTGAGTGGGTTATTCTGAGTTGACAGCATTTTGTTTTTGTTATTCATTGTGGTGGTATGTCTTTTTGGTGGTTTTTAAGTGTTTTGCTACTTAATTCTGCCACAAATACATATTTTAGCATTCAAAGTCATGATGTAGAATCTGGAAAGATACAGTTTACAAGCAGGTCTTACTATCAGCTCTCATCTGCTGTTAACAGCTTGCCTTCTTGCTACACAATGAGCTATGGAGGAAATATCAGGAAACAAAATAGTTTTGTGTCAGCAAACAGTGATGATGCATTTAGCACATGTGATACATTTAGTTCATTACTTGTGCTGACATCTCATTATAGAATCATGAAATCATCTGCATGATATCACATATTTTTTACATTGGACAATTAGTAAAAAGCACTGCCTCACTAAGAAAACAATCTGCATCCTTTTACAAATGTCCTTTTTGTATTGGGAATTAGATGCTTTATTAATTGGATGGCATTTCCATAGTGGAGGTTTCAAGAGACCATAATAATAATAAGGTTCATAAGTTAGTACTAAGCTAACTGCCCTTGCGAGCCATTATAAGCCTAGCCAATTATCCCTTGTGAGACTCAAACCCTGCACCTTGTGTTTGTAAGGCAAACACCTTAATCATTAGGCCACCCTCCCATCCCCAAGCAATTAAAGTCACATCTCTAGGAACATTTTTTTTTTTGTGATAAGTACAACATACTTAAGATGAGAGATAAAATGTAAGAAATAGAAACAGTGTCACACTGTAACTTTGAAAACTGAAATAAATATACTGAGCAGGCAAATTAAAGACAGTGTGAGAAATAATCACGAAAAAATGAAGAAAATGTAAAGATATTGGGAATAATTAAAAACTGTTTTATTACTATATGTGATAGGAGTAAAGACATAAATATTGTGTTGTAGATTCTAAAACTTTTTCACATATACAACAGATTGTAAATGTGTTTACAAAATCTTATGTAAAATAAGTAGTTCCACAAAGGGGGTGATAATTTATGGTAGTAACATCCAGGTAACTTCAGATAATGGGATTAAGTTACATTATTTTGAAAAAGTATTAAATAAACTAGAGCCTAGTAAAGCACAGGAAGGAGATGAAAGTCATAACATTGACCTGTGAACACTTCATAAATATTACTATTGCATTTAATATTCCTAGCTCATTTATATATGGAAAGATTTCTCAGGTTTGGAGACATGCACTTGTTAAACGCATTCCCACAAAGAGAAATAGGACTAACCCAGTCACACAGATCCATGTCTTCTTTCTTGTAAAGGAAAAATAATGGAGAAAGTTGCCTTGGATAAATGTTTGTCAGAACTGGAAAGATTGGTACTGGAAGTCATATCTCAACATACATATAAGGGTCTATATTATAATATCGAACGGAACGAATGTTGAACGGCTGAAATACTGAAAGTGCCATTCATCGAGTTCTGGTTTGTGGGATTGGGGTGCAGTAAAGATTGGGAATTTTGCCCTTTCCTCACTGTAGTGCGGTCTCGGAGTTGGTATATATAATTAGCAGGGGGTGTGGTGGTGCAGCCCCCCACAAAACCAAGTTATTTGAACTGCACTTTTGATATTTTGGCCGTTCGACATTCGTTCTGTTCGATATTGTAATATAGACTCTGTTGAAAATATATCTATAACCACTTATAACACTCTGTTCTATAATAGTATAATAACAGCTGTCAATGAAAAGGTATGTTGTGATAACATTTATGTAGGCCTAAATTCATCTTGTGATATGGTCATGCATAAAACACTTAATAAATTAGAAGTACACATAGATTTTTTAAATGTTCTTTAAATGGTTTTAAAAGTTTTTAAACTGTTTTATTTGTTCTTACCTTTCTAGTATTGTCTCTTTAAACAAGGACATGCAGTGAGAGATTGACTGTTAGTAATTATCTAATCAGTGTTTAATTAGTTAGTTTGAGCGCCAAAAATCCTTTGTATAAAAAGTTGTATCTATCAATGTTTCATTACACCTGAAGAAGCATAGTATAGCTACGTGAAAGCGCTTGTGTGTTTTTGTTCCAAATAAAGAAGCTTCCATTACCAGTGACTATCTCCGTGTGATGACTCCAGTGGATTTTGTGTTTCATAGCTTTTTGGTTTTTTCCAAGGGGAGTCTTCGTTTTCCTGCCACAGTTCCTGGACTTTTTTCTTTCCTGTTGTTGTGCTGTTAGCAGGTTTAACACATGGAGAACAACAATATTGAGTTGGATTTTCGCCCAGAGACGAGGACTACTGGTGTACTGGCTTGGGATTCCCTCAAGCATTGTAAAGAGAATCCTTTATTGGCTCTGGAATTGACGAATCAACCCAACGTGTTACCAACTACACCGAATGGTGAGAATGTTGCTGAGTTCAACAGACTTTTTAGAATGCTTCAAGATGATTTATATCAGTTGCAGAGACTAGCCTGGCAGAGACTGCATTTAGAGGCATGTATACACTTCAAGATAGTGCCCAAAGGCATGCGTGTTTTTTGTATGCCTTCCTATGGCAATAGTCATCCTTTGCTGTTAAGAAAATGGCAGGACCTTAATATACAGTTAGGTTTTAGCTATATTAATTTGCTGCTGGAGTATTTTTCTCCTTTGGAAGCTGAGTTAAGAAATAAGATAGACTTACAACATACAGCTATCATTGAACGCTTTAAAACTGAATATTTCACTAGGAGACTTGATTCTCTCTGGGTTCAGATACAGTCATTTAGTGAAAGACTCAAGGAAGTTAAACATAAGAAACTTATTAGGGATGCCAATGATTTTGCTAGTGGCCAGATTTTTGTATGGCCTAGAACTGAGAATGCACGTATGCAGAGTACACGTAAAGATGGGCTCCCTAGTAATGCTTCCAGCTCTCCATCGATGCCTACTGTTAGTGCTACCGCTGAACCTACCTTGGCTCATTCTGCTTCCACTACAGCTAGCAGTATGGTTATCACAGCACCAGTGCCTTTTAATTCTGTCTCTACTTTTGTTGATGAAGTAAGTTTGGACAACAATACTCCGCCTCCCAATCAACAGGCAGCTAAGATGTTTTTGTTAGCAGGTGCTAAACTGAAGGATATGTCCTCTGCAAGTAACCATTTTTTACCTTTTCCGGTCAAGCAACAGCCAGGATGGCAAGGCCGGTCAAGCAGCAGAGGACCAAGGAAAAGAAAGGGATCAGCAGAAAATTATCCCAATACCAGGAAACAAAGAAATTGAATTCAATAACCCACCACCAAGAAAAGAACAGACTGAGTTCTCTTGTATGCAATATTTCTACTTATACCTTGTCTGAGTCAGATCTTTCCCTCCTAGAGAAAGGACTGAACTTTATTCCTTCACAAGTCAGTTATATAAGTGACATTCTAATAGATCTGAGGCTGTTTTGCCGCAATGTCTCTTTGAAGATTTTGTTCAAAGATAGTAATGTTCTGGACACTAACACCTTAAAAAGTTTTTTCAGAGTTAAAAGTAGTTTCACTCCTATGATGCCACACAATGTGGAGAGTTTTATGAAGATGTGTGAGAATGACTTTTATGAATGGTTTAGGCGAACTAAGAAAAGATGTTTTTTCTATAATATCAGTAGAGCCGAACAAAGTTCCATTCAATCTCTGAAGAATAATGAACATATTATTGTTAAACCAGCTGACAAGGGAGGAGCAGTGGTTATTATGAATTCTTCAGAATATTTTACCACTATGAATAATATGCTGTCAGATGACAAAGTATATGAAATCATTTCTAGAGAAAAGGTTAGAAAAATTGTGAAGTTGGTGCATGACAGTCTATATGATCTTTTGATGTGTGGTCAGATTAGCTGTGAGTTGTATGAATACTTTTTTATAGAGTTTCCCACCCTTCCTATTATCAAGGGACTACCCAAAATCCACAAAGGTGTCAAACCAGTACCAATGAGACCCATAGTCTCTGGTGAACGGTGGATAACCTCCACCATTTCTTCCTTTGTGGAAGGGCTATTGTGACCTTTAGTGGATGACATTCCAGTTATTCTGAAATACTCTTATCAGCTTATTGAGTTTCTTAAAGATTTTGTGTTGGATGAGAGGGGGGCAACTACATTACTAGTGACCATGGACGTCAAGAACCTCTTTACCAGTATCCCCAATGATTTGGGACTGCAGGCTATCAGAGAGATTCTTGTTAGTAACTCAGGTTATAGCAGTAGCAGGCAGATTTTGCTCAACTGTCTGCTTGAAATGATACTTGACAATAATGTATTTCTGTTTCAGGATCAGCTATACCTTCAGAAATGGGGAGTTGCCATGGGCACTCCCTGTGCAATAGTTACGCTTAACCTTGTGGCCCACCATTGGGAATTGAATCATCTGTTTAAGCATATAGATTACAGCAAGGTTAGATTGTATAAGAGGTTTGTTGATGACGTCCTCTTTGTGTGGGAGGGGACTAGAGCTGAATGTCTTAATTTCATCACAGAACTAGAAATGACATCTACTTTTTTAAGATTTACAGCTGAAGTTTCTCCAGTTCAAGCACATTTTTTAGATCTGAAGTTGGAATTTAATGCCAACAAGATTGTCACCTCTTTATATAGGAAATCTACCTGGAGGAACACTCTGTTACGATTTGAGAGTATGCATCCCAGGTTTACTTTTAGAGGGATAGTCCTAAGTCAGATGTACAGAATATGTAGAATCTGTAGTGATAAGAATGACATGTTCTTAGAATTGAATACACTTGAAGGGTTGTTCAAAGAAAGAGGATACCCCCCAAGTTAATAGATGATTGCAAGCATGAAGTTATCATGAAGGTATTCAATAGGACAGATGGTTTTGCTTCTGCAAGGAGGAGTCTTCCGTTCCATACATTGAATGACAACAGGCACACTGATAGGGTTACCTATGTCACTAAGTACACCAGTGACGTTGCTGAACATAATAAAATTATCAGCAGAAACTGGAACATTTTGGTCACAGATCCACTCACTAGGAAAATTGTGGGGGACTATATGAGGTTCAGCTATAAAACATGTCATAACTTAAAGCAAACCTTATGTTTAGAGCAGAGCTCTCTGTCAAATGGCTACTCTAGTGATCCATATGGGACTTTTCCCTGTGGACACTGTCACATGTGTCCACATATATCTAAAAATGTTTATTTTTCACATCCAGATGGTTCCTTTACGTTCACACCCAGATTTCACAGTGATTGTAACAGCACCAATCTCATTTATCTGGCCACATGTGACTCCTGTGGAGCCTTCTATGTAGGCCTCACGAAGAGAAGACTTCGTGATAGGGTCTACAATCATTGCTATGACATCAGGAAAGGTAATGAAAGCAATGCTCTGGCCAAGCATATTTTGGAACATAATGCACACAGTTTCAGTTTTTTGGTTCTGGAGTTGTTGGCAGTTAATAGTAGGGAAGGAGATAATATGAACCAACTGGCTGTTAGGGAACTCAAGTGGATTTTTATTTTGAAAGCGCATATATACCCAGGCATTAATCAATACGTATCAGTTAAACCTGTTCTTAACAGCAGGAAGTTGTGAAATAGACGTACATGTTTTGATGTTTGGTTTGTGTACTGTTTATGTCTTCTAGACCTGTTTTCATGCCTTATTTCCCATTAGTCTTACTCCATCCAGACCTGGTTATATAGAGTTCTTCAATTTATAAGTGGACTGTGTTTTTGCTTCACAGTCACTCTCCTTTATTTATTATGCCTTATGCTTGGCCTCCATAGGTACAATGCCAGTCTGTTATAGAATAATTTTTTGGTGTGCTTTCAGTTATTCAAATTTGCATACTAGTATTATGGTTTGCATACAATACAAGGGGATTTTGTGGTCTGATACTATGGGCATTAATATGCCAAAGAGTGGTTTTTTGACATTGACTTTGGTTTCATCCTTTGGTATGCTTGACCAGACACTTTAATTAGTGCATAATGCATTATTCGTTTTTTAACTTTGCTTAGCACTACTGCACTTTTGGTACCTCGGTTCTTAGTGTGTGTTCATTCCCAGGATGAGGATGGACGTTGGTAGTGCTATTACAGCTGTGTCCATCAGCTCCTTAATGCATTATGTTAACTGTTCCTATTTAGTCTCAGCATGTATATTACATGAGGTGTTTTCATCTTTTACCTTGCACTTTATATGTTTAGTCATAGCTAAGTTCTTGGATCCCTGAGTAGTTGCCTGGGTCCTGGCCTTTGACGGACTTTGAATTTGTTGGTTTCTTGCAGAACGGAAGTGGTCTGAACACCTGTTTTGGTTGTTCTTTGAAACTTGCTAGTGCCCGTATTTAGCAGAGGTGAGTGGGTTGCTGTAAGTAATCTGATTGTTGTTCTGTATTATATACTTTTTGTACCCCCTGCCTTAGCTTTCAACTGCTGATCTCCTAACATAGGTTTGTAGGTTTTTGATGTTTGATGGGGCTGATTTCTGTCGGAATTGCTTTAACGCAGTTGCTTCACATTGCGATAATAGATGCTTGTCAGATTGCATCTCCTGTATCTGCCAGCCGCAGTTGTCAGTAGGACATTTCTGATTACCGGACTGTTTTCTGTTTTCTTGGTGGTATTAGCAAAGTCTTTTGGACTGGATAGTATTGTGTGTTACCGTCTTATATGTGATCGTTCCTCTTATATGTGACTGTCCTTGATCTAGCTTTGGTGATCATGTTAATGTTGTAAGCGTTTTTCATGTGAGTTATGAGGTAAGAATAGGGCACATTTGTAGCTGTGATTACCGCCAGCACTAGTTGATATTGTTTTGGCATAGACGTTTGTGAGTATGCTATCAGCCACATGAAATTAATGTACGCTCTGCACATTTTAACAACAACAATATATTGTTGTTTTTCACTCTTGGACTGTCAATTGCCGCATTGTTTGCATTATTTATTAACTTTGCCTGTATCATAGATTTTTTTATATCATATCTTTGATGCAAGAGAGCATACAGGGTTTGTTTGTTCACCGGAGTCTATACACAAAGGCACTGAGTATGCGTTTAGTTAGCGACTCCATTAGGAGTCATGGAATACGTCTTAGATGTACTTATAAATAGAAACATGGTATGTTTTTATTTGAAAACACCGTTTTCTGCCTCATGCCTTGTGCTTTGACCATGAATTTGCACAGTTTTTTAGTACTGTACAATGAGGAGCTTAGTTGGCTTATATAGCCACTTTGATAGGCTTTATTGCTTTGTTTTATTTTTGCTTATATAGTTTGTCTAAGGCAATCTTGCCAAAAGATTTTTTAAATGTTCTTTAAATGGTTTTAAAAGTTTTTAAACTGTTTTATTTGTTCTTACCTTTCTAGTATTGTCTCTTTAAACAAGGACATGCAGTGAGAGATTGACTGTTAGTAATTATCTAATCAGTGTTTAATTAGTTAGTTTGAGCGCCAAAAATCCTTTGTATAAAAGGTTGTATCTATCAATGTTTCATTACACCTGAAGAAGCGTAGTATAGCTACGTGAAAGCGCTTGTGTGTTTTTGTTCCAAATAAAGAAGCTTCCATTACCAGTGACTATCTCCGTGTGGTGACTCCAGTGGATTTTGTGTTTCAAGTACACATTAATGTAAGATTAATAAAAATAATAGCTGAAGTCTTACAAGTGGGATGAGGTAAGTATCATACAGCAGTTGGACAAGTACAATTCTAGGTGATAATAACGGTGCCCCACGTGGCTCTGTCCTGAGCCCGCACTTGTTTAATTTGTATCTTTCTGATTCATCTTTTTCATCTGAGCTGTTCTACAGGGGTCTATATTACATTATTGAACTTGTAAAAGTTCAAACGTCATATGGTTGACACCATATGATCGAACTTTTAAAAGTTCAAATATTTCAACGGAGATTTCCCTTTCTTGCACTGTAGTGCAATCTTGAGTTGGTATATTTAAAGAGTGGGAGGTGTGGCCCAGGTGGGGGGTGCAGGGGGGAGGTGTGGCCCAGGTGGGGGGTGCAGGGGGGCTTGCCCCCCCTGCTTAAAATGGTCGGTATTTTCTGTTTATTTTTTTTTTTAGCTTTTCGAACTTTTAAAAGTTCGATCATATGGCTTTGACCATATGATGTTCGAACTTTTAACAATTTAATAACATAATATATACCCGTTCTACAGTATGTATGCATATTACTTGAAAATGGGAAAAGTGATGACATCTGATATGGATAAACTCATGTCTGCAAAGAAAACTGATCATATTGACCATATATATAATATGCTAATAAATACATCAAAAACTAAGGATGTAACATTTGTGAAACATGGATTGAAGGGTGAATATATAATATAGCACACAGTGATTGAAACTATACATTAAAGACCTGATGTATTGATATACCCAGCTTTCACATTTTCTGATTATATCCCCAGTTAGTTAATAATACTATAAAACTATATTCATACATTCTTTTGTAAGTTACTGTAGACCCAAAATAAAGTGTGGAGTAACATTATGGAAACATCATAAAAATGTATGAATAAATTAGAAAGGTTTCATACCAAGGGCATCCATGGGTGTAAAGGTTTGTTGTGAAGGAATAAAACATCTGAACTTGTACACTGTCTTACACGGACATTTAAAAGGAGAACTTATTCAGGTATAAAGAGCATTTAGATAGAACTACCTATAAAAATTCTTGGGATTATCATAGAGAAGTAGAAAAGCACTGGGCAGTGCTTGAAGATGATTACACTTCCACTGAAACCATTTATTTCACAAAATGAGCTTCTTCAGGTATCTGTATATTGCTTTAGTGGCAATATTTATTTTTGCACTTGTAGGTTGCAGCTTCATTTTCTCCTCTGCCTTGTGCCCAGTCTGTGACTGAGGAAGCTTTAGCTGCATCAGTCCAGTTATCAAAAACAAATAATTAAGTTCATCTTGATTATTTATATTCTAGTTTGTCTATGAAAACAAAGGTTGTGTGTACACTGTAATAAAATAAAATGTTTTCTTCTTTGTAGAATAATTTGTTTTGATACAATTAGACGTTCTGTATTGCTGAATGTATGTATAAAAAACAATAAATTAAGAATTTCTTAATCAAGATAAACTGCTTTAATATTTAATGCAACAGTTGCTACAATAAAATCAAATGATGGGCTTTACTTCTCTATTTATGGATTTCAGTGATGTTATGAATCCCATGAATGCATTTTTCTTATAGGCGTACCACTTATATATAATATTAGCTTTTGCCTGTTGTTAGTCTAGAAACATAAGGTAAAAAATACTATCCTCTCTACATATCTAAATACATGTCTGTGTTCATTCTTTTGCTAGAGAAAGAGCCTTTTCTAAAACAACACATGCAATTGGGAAATCCATCCTAACTTCTAAAAAAAAAATCATATGCCCTTGTTTCAATCTGGACTACTTATCCATCATGTACTGCCACTGTGTAGATGCGTTAATAATGGGTAAATGCTAAGTAGCCCAATGTACTATAAATTTTGCAGCAAAATGTAATAGTTTAGTTGCCATTACAGCCTATTAGTATTGCACTCCATTATTGCCTGCTTGCCACATCACAGTCTTGTCTGTGTCATGTATAGTTATACTGTAGTCCATATGCTACTCAATTAGTTTCCAGTACTTCTGCACAAAAGTCATTATTCCCTACTGGCTTTTATGTTTGCTACTGCTTATATCACTGAAGCTGTTGCCACCTTTATGTTTTCTATTTATGTGAGTTATGTTGATAATATCAGCATATGGTAATGTATTTTATTTAAACAATGTAGCATGCTCTTTGGCCAAGGTTGTAGCTCATAAGGGTTCCTGGACAAGCCAGATTGCTCATCTAAGGAATGAATGAATTATGACATAAATGCATTACTTATGCATATAAGTATTTTTTACAATTGCTTTCTCTTTGTAGAAACTATGTGGAACCAACTATCCTTTAAGTATAGCCTTCATTGTGGTGAATGAGTTTTGTGAACGTTTTTCCTACTATGGCATGAAAGGTAAGTCAAGTACAGATTATTCATGCAGTAATGACAAAAATACAATCCTGTAAAAATTCATTATACCATCATTATATTGCAGATTAAACACAATGTTAATTTTTCAGTTTTTAACTATATTAGCAGAGAATTTTCTCCTATTATCAACAGATTGCTGTTTATTCTCCCTGTTCTTAAATGTCTTTTGCACTGAAATTGTATACTGTTAAATCTTGTGAATTTTATCAATTTTCTTCTGAGAAATAAATTCACTCAGTGATGGAGATAAGCACTTTGACGTTTTTACTAATTCTCTCAGCTAATATGGGGATCTTAATACTTTAGTTATAGTGAGTTGTCTCAGAGACAGTGCAGATTATAATAGGGGATAGGGGCCACTTCAGGTGGCTGCTTAGGGTTTGTGGCTTCAGGGGGCCCAAGGCTGGTCAGCTGTTCAGCTGTTCAGGAAAACTATTGTTGCTGCTAATCTTGCAACAGTTGCTCCATTTGCATGATTAGGTGGGCAATCCCTTCATGTCCATGTACAAGTATTTTTTTGACTTTATAGACACTTGTATATGGTCATGAACACTGACACATAATATACACATAATACAAAAGTACTACACAGAGCAAATTATGCTAACCCGAAAGGACACTTTCCTCTCCCGATTTAATTTAATTTTGATAGAGCTGGATACCTCTCAACCTCTTAGTGCAAGAAATCTGGGCAAAGCCCAACAAAATGAGGGGACAAAAGCCCAAAAATAGGGACATATTTTGAATATTGCTCTTATAAACTTAAACAGTTGCTAGTATTACAGGGTTTGTTTTAACATACATTTTCTGAATTATTTGAAGTCTGAAACTAAAATGTATGTCATTATTTAGTGACTTCAATCCTTAACTCATACCAGTGATTTGCCAGAAAGCCACAAATTATATGAGGAATGGGCCAAAAATATGAGCCAAAAATCTGGACATTCTGCGAAAATCTGTCCAGTTGAGAGGTATATAACAGCTAATCAGTCTGATCCAGCTAAACACGTTGTGAGTCTTAAAATAGACCCCCTTTCCCACAGGACACCTCAGTATGCTTCTCTCAGCCTTAATTGATATATAAGATACTAGACTGTAAGTAGTAATTTAGTAAATTACCAAATCACCCTTCATTCCCTTGTCTGTCTTGGTTGAAAAATAAATGCTGATGACTGTTGCCTGTGTGTTGTCTCGTTTACTTCCCTACCCCACTGTGAGGAGAGAGTTGATTACAAACATAGCATGGCTTGTCGCAGGCAGATTTATTTTCAATTATTTGACAGCAAGATGTGCATCCTCAAGCAACTTATCACTTATTGTGATGTTATCTGCTGAGTCTGTGGAGCTGCATCATGCCGTCAGGTAAATTAATGGGAACCACAGCCTGTGGAAGTCAGAGGTATAAATGATTCACTGCAGGATGAAGACAGACCAAGCACAGAACTTTACAAGCCAAGCAGTAATTATTATTTACAGCTGGAATTAAAAATTTCAATAATAATCACCAATCCAGGTTCATAATCAGATTTCTGAATATTTTAACACCAACTACAGATAAAATCCTCAAACAAAACTCACACAAATCACTGCAGCATTAGATCTGGATCCTATGCAGTCCTATAAGTCATTATAGTCTTTAAGTAATAAAATATTTTTTCTCTACTGAATTCCCTGGGGACTATTAATTTTTGGGCAATTCTTAAATCACATCTGGTTAGTATTCACTATGTTGACATTTGCACCATTTGACATTAGCAAATATAATCATATATGGTACCAGTTACTAATGTCAAATGTCACAAATGTTGACATGCAGATGTTGATTACAACTGGTTGACTCACATTTCTGTTGCAATAATATGAGGCATTTACTTGTCCCATGAGTATGTCGCAGGTTAAAGCCTGTTTGGACAATTTATCAAGTTTTAAATCACTAGATCAATATTCAGTGTTCACAGTATTGACATTTGTGTCATTCAGCATAGCAAATACAGTTACGTATATTTACATACGTGTGTATAATGTCATATTGTATATGTGTTATTATTTACATACATGTGTATAATGTCATATTGTATATGTGCTATATTATAGTGGTGGTTAATTTATACTTTGCTAAAATAGTATGTTTCTCAGATTAAATATGAATGCTTGCATCTCACAGGTAATAGTTCCCCTTCTTTATAATTTTTTAAAATCTATCTATTTGTTAATGAGGTGAACCCACTATGCATTAGTGTTTGTTTTCCAAGGCAAGCTGTCTTTATTATACAAATGTTGATACAGTAAGTCAAACACAAGATTACAGGATGAAACTTATTATTAGGTGATGACTTAAACTACTAGAGGAGGTAATAAGCAGCTGGGTGTATAAGGACATCTTCTTTACCTTGAAAAATGTATTCTAATGCTCCATTCATTGCTTTTTTATCTTCTAAACAATTGTCAGAATCCCTTACTGCTAGTACAAACAGATTACAGGATTTGCAACCTCCTTTCCTACCCTATGTTGTGTTTAACCCTTTTATGGCTGTTTTTTTTTATTTTGAAACATTATCCCTAGCTAATACTCGCGGTGGTGGTGCTGCTGCAGCGTTGTCGCCTCACAGTAATATGCTGTCCAGTTCGATTCTCAGCTAGAGCATCTTCTGCGTGGACATGTGTGAATGGGCGTACCTTTGTTGAAGGTTGTGCATCAGGCCTGGCAAGCCGGTACGTAAAAATCAACTGCCAATCATTAGCGGACCGGAGTTCCGCTGTGGCGACCCCTAACTGGGAAAAGCCGAAAGACACAAATCCCTAGCTAATGTGTAGGTATAATGTAGCATTTTTTTCTTTCTGACATTAAACAATTCCAAACACTTGCAGATTTTTTGGTGTATCTAGATTATCTTCTACTTATTAAAAGTACAAGAAGTAGCTAATCAGTTCTAATAGTGAGTAAAATAAATAATTGGAGTAATTCTGTTTCATTGATGATTCTGAAATATATTATGCATAATTTTGAATTTTTATTATCTGAAATATTTTCATGTCTTGACATGATTTTCATCCACCAGTTCACAATCTGAGTCTTTTTATAGTCATAAAAAAAAATTTTGATAAGCATTTCAGTAATGTACTTTCAAGGAGCGCAAAGTCCTCGTGCATAGTTTTTGTAACATATTAAAGTTCTGTAGGTTTCATTAGCTACTGTAATCTGTGGTCATGAACCCAATACTCTCATACTGGGTGACTTCAACTACCCTTCCATCAACTGGGAAAACTATTCAAGTACCAATGTACAGGCGCAACGCTTTCTGGAATTTATCAGTTCCAATACCCTTGACTAGCTCATTCTGACCCCCAGTAGAGGAAGCAACATCCTCGACCTGGTTATCACCAACATGGGAGACCATTGCACACCTATAGTCAATTCCTCCCTGGTTAAGTCTGACCACAAACTGATCACCATGGAAATCTCCATCTCACCTATACCCCCCGCTAAAGTGACCACCCTGAAAATGTTCTCTAAAGCCAACTTTGGGCTCCTACAAACAGAGGTGGCTAACTTCTTGGCACCCATGCCAATGGAAAATAGCTGCATGACTGCCGAATCATGCACCAATGCACTGTACGAGTGTGTACACAAATGCATGGACCTTGTCATACCAAATAGAACTAAGATGTTCTCCTCCAAATAAAGGAAGGCAATCTGGTGGTCCCCTGCCATCAATAAACTCTACAACAGAAGGAAGAAACTGTTGAAGAAAAAAATGAAGTCACAAGACTGGAAAACCTCCCTTTATCAGTCTCAACAAAAAGCTGAGATCCCTTATCAAATCCTGTAAAGCCAGCTATGAAGGCAGAATTGCGGCTGATACCAAAAACAACCACAAAGCCCTTCTATAGCTATATCATAAACCTCAAAGGCAATACCCAGATTTACTCTGAGTTGTTGCACAATGGCACCTCCTATACTGAGCCAACAGATACAGCCAACCTACTGGCCGACAGATTCAGTGCCAGCTTTACCCCCCCCAAGGGCCGTATCACAATACCAGAAGAAAGCCTGGTACCCCCCCATTACTGTGGCACAGATTAAAGCTTCATTGTCCAAAGCAAAGAGTACAGCATCCATGAGACATGATAATATCCTTGGCTGCATCCTACATGAGCTACAAAATGAACTGGCACCACACCTGTGTGCCTTGTTCAGTCACAGCCTTACCTGAGGCTATGTCCTTAACAAATGGCACACTGCTACAGTTATCCTGCTCCATAAAGGGGGACCAACTACAGACTGTGGGAATTATCGCCCCATTAGCCTGACAAGTCTGGTATGCAAAGGTATGGAGCGTATCAGCATGGACCTGCTTAACAAAGATATAGGCAAGCTTCAAACTCTTCACCCCACACAGTTTGGCTTTGTCAAGGGTAGATCCTGCCTGCTGAACCTGGTTTACTTCTTCGAGGCATTCACCAATGCTGTGGATGAGGGTAAGGCCTACCTATACCTGGCCAAGGCCTTTGATACCATTCATCACTCAGGTATCATTGATAAACTCACCAAACTAGACATCATTCCTTAGATCACTAGGTGGGTTGCAAATTGGCTCACAGACAGGACCCACAGAGTGAAAGTTGCAGATTCCAAGTCAGACTGTCGACCAGTCATGAGTGGAGTCCCACAGGGTTCGGTCCTGGGCCCTTTCCTGTTTGGCATCTACTTCTCAGAAGACCAGGCCAACACAGAAGGACTCTGGCAGACCAAGTTCACTGATGGCTGCAAGCTAGGAGTCATTATCAACTCCCCAAGTGATGCAGACATCCTACAAAAGAGCCTCTCTGAGACCAATGACTGGTGTTGGAACCATGGCCTGAAGCTTAACGCCAAAAAATGTGTTATCATCCTCTTTAGAAAAAACTCAGTTCCCATGAATTACCACATTGATGGAAGACCACTGAGCACCTAAGGTGCCATAAGAGATCTGGGCACCCAGGTCAACAGCCACCTCGCCTTCGACCACCACATTGCCACTGTGGTCAGAAAGTCCTTCTATGTGGCACATCTTATAACCAAACATTTCGCATCCAGGAAGAAAGAGGTCATCATCCCTCTCTACTCATCCCTCATTAGACTAATCATCGAATATAATGCCCCATTTGGCATGTACCTGACCAGACACCTACAACAGCTGGAGAGGACACAAAAGTACCTCCCAAAAAGGATCCTAGGCCTTAAACACATGTCCTACATGGACAGACTCAAGGAACTTCAGCTGTTCTCCATCTCTTATCTTCTACTTAGAGGTGATCTCTGCTTGACTTACAAAGCCATGTCCAACCCATCCCTACTTTGAAATGCTACACCTAAATAAATCCCACTCCCCCAGCACCACATGCTCCAGAGATCACAGCCTCATTACCACAATTAACAGAACATGCTGGAGGGACAGGTTCATCTCCCAATGACTGCCCATACTCTGGAATAAGCTTCCCATTCATGTCAAGCAGAGCACCTCACTGGCTCTCTTCAAGAGAAATCTTGACGAGTGGATGGGTAACAAAAAGTTCACTCCAGGGATCATTCCAGTTGCCCTGCTGGATAGGAGCACTGTGAATTAACATTGGGTGGCACTGTGCCTGGGACATTATTTTGGGCTAGGCTTGTAAAGGCTTCAGGGACATTAGCCTAGTACACACCTATGAACCTGTGCCACCAGTAACATAGGTTGAAGGAGTGGAGGGCCAGGTTGATGGAAAAGTCTAAACAGCTATTGTTTTCATTCTTTCCTCAGAAGGAGTGCCTCAGACATTGCTTACCTGTCCATTCTGGAGACCAGAGCATAGCATGAAGCAGACCCATGTAGATATGGGGAGTGGTATGTTATCGCATTATGGGAAATTTGTAAAAGTAAGCTGTTTCATTCCCATGCACTGTCTGATGGAATTATGTTATGTCCACAGTTTCCCTCCACAAGGGTAGGGAAAATAATTAAAGGAGTTACTACAGTGTGATAGACTGCCCTGCCACCAATCCTTTGACTCCTACCCCACGCGGGTGTTTATGTGTATGTATATATATATATATATATATATATATATATATATATATATATATATATATATATATATATATATATACATATATATAGATGTATATATTTATATATATATATATATATATATATATATATATATATATATATGTATATGGATTCACTTCATAACACTGAAACTTCAAAATACTGAAAATGACAAAACTTCATAATACTGAAGACCAAAATACTGAAAGCTCAAAATACTGAATTCTCAAAATACTGAAACTCAAAATACTGAAAACACATATTATGCGTAAACTCAGCTTAAACAACATAAATCATAACAATTTCTACACTTAACTACACTATGTGCAATCTTGGAGTTGATATATTTAATTAGCAGGGGGTGTGGGGGCACAGCCCCCCACATGGGGGGTGCAGGGGGGCTTGCCCCCCTGCATATCTTTGGTAGAAATTGTTATGATTTATGTTGTTTAAGCTGAGTTTACGCATAATATGTGTTTTCAGTATTTTGAGTTTCAGTATTTTGAGTATTCAGTATTTTGAGCTTTCAGTATTTTGGTTTCAGTGTTTTGAGTTTCAGTATTTTGATATTTCAATGTTATGAAGTGAATCCATATATATGTATATATATATATATATATATATATATATATATATATATATATATATATATATATATATATATATATATATGGATCCCCATCAGAAGCTCAAAATTAAAAAATTTCGAGCTTCAAAAGGCATAGCCCATAAGATCAAAGTTTTGAAACTTCAGATGTTTTGAATGCAGATCGCTGTACAGCACTGAATGGGATGTTTACTATTTTCCTCACTGTAGTGCAATCTCAGAGTTGGTATATTTAATTAGCAGGGGGTGTGGGGGGTGCAGGGGGGCAAATGTAAAAACGTTTTTGAAGTTTCAAAACTTCGGTCTTATTGTCTTGGACATTTGAAGTTCAGAGTTTTGAAACTTCGAGCTTCTGAAGTAGATCCATACATAGACATATATTTATATACAGAGAGAGGGACAAATAGATTTGTGAAAGGGTTTGCTAGGTGGATCCTAACTTTAATAGCCCTGTCCAATAAATAAAAAAAGTCCTACAGTATGTATTCTGCTGTCATTTTAATTGTATTTGTAATAGATATAAGCATAATATCTGTGCTGCTTTCCTGTTGCCTTACTGCATGGATTATAATGATACTTATATTAGTACTGAAGCTGTGGATGAAACAAAGTGTTTAGAATTAACAGTGATCTTTGTATCTATCTAGTTCCACTCACCCACCCTCAAAAAAGTGGTCTTACATTTTGATATTTTCTTTCCTAGCTGTGCTAACTTTGTATTTCATATACTTCCTTCATTGGGATGAGGATCTCTCCACTTCCATCTACCATGCCTTCTCGGGTTTGTGTTACTTTACACCAATCTTTGGTGCCCTCATTGCTGACTCATGGTTAGGGAAATTCAAGTAAGTAGAATCTTATGTTGCAACCCACATGTATGTTAGAAAATAAACTTCTGTTACTGAAAATGTATGTGTACATTAAGAACATGATGCATTTAACATATGAAAACTGCACATATCTGATTAATGCTTGTTTGCTCCGCACTGTTTTCATTTTCTCCGCACTGGAAAACTTTTTAAGGAGTATATCTGAAGGCCATAAAATTGTATTTCATAATCTACAATTATGTACATATTTTTTCTAATTCAAATTTTACAGATTTCACTGATAGCTGTTTATACTATTCTTTTACAATTAAAAAAAGCAATGGGACAGTGATGTTTTGTTTCTTTATGAGAAAGTCACAGTAGCAAAAGTAAAAGTATCTGTACCTTCTTACATAAATTGAAAAGATATATTTTAACATAACTTCTCTTCCTCCTTCTGCTAGTGAAGTAAGTGCAGATAAATCAGTCACCATCACCAGTGGTTTGCCTTGAACCTCATACCTGAAACAGTCACTGCTCCAGGTCCCCTATACTGCTGAGTTATCCATTATTTAGAATGCATGTTCATCATGATATAAGGTGTATCAGTATTTCCAGAAAACTGTTTGGCTCTGACTTGATTTCAAGCTTGGATAGGATATCACTCTAGTACTATCGTATGTGTGAATGTGCAGTAAAGCCTGACCTGGTCACTGTGTCAGCATGTGTTTAATAAGCACATTCAGTTGTTTGTCTTTCGGCTTTTCCCGGTAAGGGGGTCGCCACAGTGGAACTACGGTCCGCTAATGATTGGCAGTAGATTTTTACGAAACGCTGAGGTGCCAGCTCGATGCCCAACCTTCAACGAAGGCACGCCCATTTATGCACGCATGTCTTTCGAACGTTACCCAACTACGGGGAGGACATGCAGACTCCACACAGAAGGCACTCCCAAGCCCAGCCAAGAATCAAACGGGAGAACCTCTTGCTGTGAGCTAACACCGCTACCGCCGTACCTGTTCCATTTTATTTACAGCTAAGAAATTACTTGTTCCCTTATGTTTCTCATCAGAACTGAGCAATATTTATTTATTTATTTTATTTAACATTTGTTGACCAGGAAAGTCCGACTAAGTTCCACAGATCCTGTTTTCAATAGAGGCCCGGGGAGAAATGCTGCAGAAGCATGTCTTTAAAATATATTTGTAGCAAAAAGAAAGTCCAAATTTTAGAACATCTTTTATTGCTTTTTTTGCTAATAAAAATAGCTAAATAAGTAAAAAGTATCTGTAAATAATTGAACAATCATTTTTAGATTGTGTGCTGAATGCCTTTTGCATTTGTTCTGTTCTGCTGTATTTCACACATCAGGAAAGAATTACTGGTACACATCTGTTTTTTTATTAAAGTTTTTTAGTAACTTGGTTCGACAGTTCTTCAAGGAATACTGACATACAAAAATTATACAGTTAAACTTCACATTATTTTAGTTACAGTGGATTTTTGCAAATTTTAAAAATCATTTCTCTTGAATTTTTATTTTTTGTTACATACTTCAACCACGCTCTTAAAACTGCTATTAGAAAAAGCCTAGGCTGCTTCTGTACTCCAAGATGGGGAAGCTGATATTGACCACTTACTCCCATTTTATTAGCTGCTTTAAGAAATTCAGACATCCGGACAAAAATACTACTGATCTACTTTGTACTTGGCAAAGTAAGTAAATTTCCTCTAAAATATCATCCATGTTTTGGACCCATTTTTTTATTTATTAGTTATGCCCCTTTTCACATGTAATTACCATCTTCTTTACCATCTGCTAAAACACATATTTTATGGGTCTATATCACTTCATCAAATACGTGAATATCGAATACTCACATGAGCGAATATTCACATACTCAAAGTTTATGAATTTTTTTTGCGGTACAGTGAAGATTGGGATTTTTGCCCTTTCCTCACTGTAGTACAATCTCGGAGTAGGAATATATATTTAGCGGGGGGTGCACCCCCCACAATACCGTTTTCAAGTATGTGAATATTCGCTCGTGAGCATTCGATATTCACGTATTCGATGAAGTGATATAGATGCTATTTTATCACCACAGTTCTCATGCCTTTTACGATCTTAGCATATGAGTCATCATTGCTGTTGCTCTGTATATTATTTATGAAGAAATGTTTCACCTGCAGTTAAACTGTATAATTTTTGGCCCAAATTTTATACTTATTTGAATATCAAGGCTGTTGGCAATGCATTGCCATGTTCATATAATCCTCTGCAGCTTTGTCATATCTTTCCATTAATCTAGAGGTGACTGTTGGATACCTTGGAATGTATATAATCAGCTATGTATTACTATAGCAATAACTCACGCCTGGGTGTGGGTAATGCGGGATTTACCCACGGTTGGCGTGGTTTGGTCCCAAGGGTGAAGCCCGAGGGACCAAACAAAGACAACCGTGGGTAAATCCCGCATTACCCACACCCAGAAGTGGGTTATTGCTATTATACTATGACATTATTTAAGAAAAGAAATAATTACTTTTCTTAAATAATGGCATTGTATAATGTCTCTTTGCTGCCCTTCCGCAGCGGTCTGGTATCCGCGGCAGTTCTGATGTACTGCGCATGCCTATGCAGTACATCAGAGCTGTGGCCAAAAACAACCGAGAAAGCAAGATCTCCGTTGCTTTTTCCTGTTTCGCTATGTTAAATGGGTTTAACATAGCGAGACAGCTTTAAAATAAGCAACAGTCCGTTGCTTATTTTAAAGCTGTCTTGCTATGTTAAACCCATTTAACATAGCAAAACAGTAAAAAGCAACGGAGATCTTGCTTTCCCCGTTTTTTTAAAACCTGTCTCGCTATGTTAAATGGGTTTAACATAGCGAGACAGCTTTAAAATAAGCAACGGAGATCTCCGTTGCTTATTTTAAAGCTGTCTCGCTATGTTAAACCCATTTAACATAGTGAGACAGGTTTAAAAAAAAGCAACAGAGAAAGCAAGATCTCCGTTGCTTTTTACACACTGTGTCGCTATGTTAAAGGAGTTTAACATAGCGAGCCAGCTTTAAAAAAGCAACGGAGATCTCCGTTGCTTTTTTTAAACCTGTGTCGCTATGTTAAACTCTTTTAACATAGCGAGACAGTGTTTTAAAAGAGACCTATACTAATGGAAAAAGTCCGGGTGACCGGACCTTTTTCCATTAGTGTAAGTCGATTTACAACATGCACGCTGGCCAATCAGCGTGCACGTTTTGGAATATTAATGGGGGATCATGGTATAATTTATTTTTTAACTCTTTTAGTACCTTGAATTGATATGGCCATAATCTCAGTGACCCTTTCTTTGTTCTATGTGGACATTTTGAGTTAGGGTCTTAAAGATTGTCAGCTGAGGTTTAGGGACAGTTACAGGTATGAACTTCTTTCCATTTAGACACATGATAATGTTGACAGGTTCATATGATGATCAGTGCTTTCTTTTCTGTTTCTGAATAATGATCCTTGCATAGGCTGTTATGTCTTGTCAGTCATTCTGTACTTTACATAAGATATCCCCATGCCTTTCGAACTGGAATCTATTTCTGGCACTGTCTCACTCTGTGAGACCACTGTCTCTGAGCTTAAACCTTACTTTGGGTATTCAAGTCATTTTCTTTTCACTCAGACAATACCTCCTTGATTCCAATAATTTATTAATTTGTGTTATTATGGTAATAAAATCTCTTTTGAGCTATAATTTGCCATGCCCACCAGACTTCATAATTCACTGTCATTTTATATGTGGGCATGTCATGTCAGAATATCACCTTTAGTTTTTTTCTTTTTTTTGGTAGGGGGGTGTTGAAATTTCCTATCCTAAAAATATGAAGCTGTAGAACTCAAGTTCACTTTTTGCCCCTCTTCATTCACTGGGTGTACCGGACCCCTGTCTCGGTCCCCACTGAGCTCAAACTGACCCACACAGTGAGGAAAGTGAAAATGCTGATGCCGCATCATACTGCTGTCAGGGTGTATGCTGTAATCTCCACCACCCACAAAACCCTTGCAAGTGCCACATTTGCTGCCTTTGTGAGGTGCAGATAGATTTCCACATATTCACAAATTTCTGACAAAGCAGTATACCTGCTTTGCAGCACTGCGCTCACCAGACTCTTAATACTGTTATTGCAGAGAATCTGGGCTGCTTCCTCTGCCCAGGACGGGCAAGCTGACACCAGCTGCTCAATTCTAGCTTCCTCCATGTAGCCCTTCCAGAACCTGTGCTGCTAGTTAAACATGGGTCTGAGCATTATCCCTGTGTGCCATGGGGTCATTCAGCTCAAGTTCACTAGTCAAATTCACAGTTCTCATTCAGGTTAGCCTATTCTTTCTAAGCTTTTAAATTTATTTTTATTATATCATCATTTTATGTTTGAGTCCAAAATATAATTAATGATGTGAAGTTGTTCATTCTCCCCTTCATTCTTACTGATGGGTTCCGAGCCAATCATCGGCTCTGATTCGGCCAAATAGCAAAGCTCAAGGTCTCTAACAGCTTGAGGCCAAAGCCCTATCCCACAATGCACCACTACATTTCCCAGATCTAGTTTGCTGCTGCAACTGATTGGGTGTTCTTTACAGCTCCTGGCCATTTTTGGATAGATAAGTTGTGATTTCTATTGAATTGTCTTCATATTTTTCACAATTGTTATATATTAGGTATTAGGAATATAGTGCTTTGCTTGTTGTCCGTTTTGGACTTATATCCTGTTGGATAGTTTTTTTTTCACTGAGTGTTAGAATAGTTTTGGACGTGGCCCTGTTATTCAAGTTGGCCTTTTTGCTAGGTATAGTAGCTCTATCCCAGCCTAGTTAGGCTTGCTGCAGTTTTCTGCAGTTTTTTCTTTATTAGCCAGTTAGACTCTTGGCCGTTTTCTTGGCTGTTTTTGTTTCTCAGCCTGTTAGGTGTTCTCTTGTACAGTTAGCCGTTTAGGCTTATATTAGTAGATTATTGCTGCCTTGTCATTCCTTTAGCCAGTTAGGATTATTTTTCTTTAGAAATAGTTATTGTTAATTTAACTACAATGTCAGAGAAAGCTAAATCAGGATTTAAAATGTGTCCCAAATGTAGTAAAAGACTGTCAGTCATGGATGGTCATTCCACATGTGTGTACTGTTTGTGTGCGGTACACTTACAGGAGGTTTGCTCCATTTGTCATGGCTTCAGCTCCAGGGAATTAGCTGAAAGGAAGCGTAAGCTGGTAGAAAAGGGTTTAATTAAGTCAGCCTTCCAAATGGATTTGGATTCTGTTTCCAGTCAACCAAAACCCTCATCTCCAGCCTTGTCATCTGGTTCAGGTCCGAAGGGCTCTTCGGTTCCGAAGACATCTAAAAAGGCTATGGTCTCAGCTCCAGTGCCATTGGAACTGACCATTCAGGTTACTGATAGGAGCCAGTCCCCAGTTTTGGACTGGTATCTCCTTCCTTGAGGTCCCCGATTCTGGGGTCACTGGCTCCGTCAGTGGTCTCCTCTGGAGTTTCCAGACTCTCCAATTTGGACATGGACCGAGTGGTGCGGAGACTTCTACAGGATCCAGCGCTTGCATAAATTCTGTCGGTTTCAACTCAAGCAGTTTTGGAACCGAAAAAGTCCTCTCCTGTTGTTGTTGTTGCTTCTCCTCCGACTCAAACTGAGACATCGGAGTCGGGGGAGGCCAGTCAGTCATTGGTGGAGCCATCGGTGCCGACACTCGCCTCTGAACTGTCAGTACCGACCACCCTGATATCCTCTGCTCCAGCCGTGGAATCTGGGAGCCGACCCTCTCCTGTTGGTTCCGGGGGGGGGGGGTCAAACTGATACGTCGGTCTGACTATCCCTCTTGGGGCTTCGGCTCGGATGAGTTCAGCTCCTACGTTGGGCTCGGAGCCAGCTGTTCTGGTGTGGGAGGAGTCCTCGGTGTCTTGGACCTGGGTGCTTCCTCGCATTGGAGCCATGGGGCCTTCAATGCCATGAGGAGGGCTTTGTCCCCTTAGACTTCCACAACCTTTGATATGGCCACCTCCTCCTAGAAGGCACCTGTTTCTTCTCCGCTTCCACAAGTTCACCGTAAGTGCAGGGACCCAGAGCCTCAGGATGCCCCTTTGGGGGAACCCTGTTCCTCTGAGACCTCCCCAGAGATTCCCACTGAGGAGGTCCCTCGGAGGAGATTATGTAAGAGGAGACATCTGGATTCCCGTCAGGAATCCATGTCAAACATCGATTTGGAGGAATCGGAAGGGTCCCCAAGGCCCCCCCTCTGAGGATATTTCCTTTGGGGACATCCTTGAGATCCTTAAGCAGAGGGGTGATTGGTATCCCCAAAACCCTACCGAGAATGAATTAGTGTTCCTGAAGGCTTTTGGGTCCTGGCCCTCCACCTATTGGGTTTCTCCGCCTTTCGATGAGTTGATGGATCTTTTATCTCGAAGGGCATGGGAGTCACCAGATTCTATGGAGCCTGTTCCTAGAAGGCCGAACAAGTCCATTTCAGCACCCCATGATAAGGCTTTTTTGTCTAAAACCATACCTGTTGGCGCCATGGTGGTGGCGAAAGCCACTAAAAAAGAGATGTCTGAGACTTCTATGTCTGTCCATTCTCCTAATAGAGAGTCTAGGATGATGGACAGATTCAGGAAGCACATGTTCAGTTCTACAACCTTTGCACTTCGGTCATTGAACTACCTGACCCATTTCACATGTCTACAGAGAGATATCCTCAAGGAACTTGGAGATACTCTCAAGGGTGCAGTAGCCGACTCTGTGGCGGACAAGGTGACGTCTCAGCTTGCTAACCTCAATTCCATTGTAAACTTGTCCATGCACCTCGTGTCTTATGCAGCTTATGGAATGAGTAGGGCTGTGGGTACAGGAATTGCTTTGTGGAGACATTCCTGGATGCGCTTATGTTGTTTTGCAGAACCTTTTAAGTCGTCATTTGTGAATGCCCTTTTGGATGGTTCCTCCGTATTTGGACCAAAAGTCAAAGAGACCCTCACCAAATGTGAGCAAGATGGTAAGACTCTATCTGCCGTTGGAGTCCATTTTTCTACCCCTACTAGACCTTATCCCAAAGGTCAGTGGGGTGGGAAAATGTGGTTCCGTAAGACCCAAGGAGCCTTTCCAAACTCGCAAGGTGAAGCCTCCTCCAAGGGTAGAGGGCGAGGCAATGGTGGAAGATGATGCCCACATGGCAGAGAGGGTCCGCAGAACCAGGGTGACAGGGATTAGTTCCTTGGGAAACCCTATCAGTGCTCCTGAAAGGAGGACCGACTGTCCTGCTCTGGAGGCAGTCGGGGGATGTTTGTCTTTGTGCCTAGGCACCTGGCTAAATATCTCAGAAGACCTATGGGTACAAAACGTTATATCCAGAGCATATCCCATCCCCTTTCACTCTCACTCCAGACCAACAAAAGGATTCCCAGACATCA
>NC_056737.1:1573137695-1573252695 GCF_019279795.1 Protopterus annectens
GAACAATAATTTCTAAACTAGTTGGCAGCAAACAAGATCTGGGAATGTAGTGGTGCATTGTGGGATAGGGCTTTGGCCTCGAGCTGTTAGAGACCTCGAGCTTTGCTATTTGGCTGAATCGGAGCCGATCATCGGCTCCGAACCCATCAGTAATAATGAAGGCGAGAGTAACAACTCACATGGAATTTTATGGTAAGTACATAACTTTTTATTATCAATGACATTTTGTTGCAGATCTCACAGTAAACATCCGTCTCTTCTATGTCATTAACCCTATATGGGTAGGAAAGAATGGAATGGTGCTGCTATCTGGGTATAATTTGATTTAATGGAAGTCTGGCATCAAATCAAGTTCACTTAATTTATTTGCTCCATTAAATTTGCTAATCATATCATCTATTGCTTTTGTTAGATCTTTTTTATTAAATTAAAATAAACAAACCCCAGCATCCAACATTTTAGTTATGTATCTAGTATGCAAAACACAAAAAGGTTTTGCCCACTATATACACTTTCTTCAGTTCTAAAACTGTTACTAATCAATACACTTTCATTCCCATATACCAAAGTATCTAATTACTCTGTTACATATTTTTATTGTGCTTGGCTGAACTATACATTTTATAGTGTCATATAATTTTTTTCATTAAGTTTAAAAAATCTTTCTTTATACATGTAAGTGATTTCCTAGTTTGACATTTCCATTCTCTAGAAATTACATTTTTATCTGCTAATGATAAGAAGTTTTACTTGATTTCATCCTTCTACCCATGCTTGTGTGTCTTTCTTCACCATCTGACCAAATACTTTTCAGGATCTTTCGATACTTTTCAGGATCTTTCGATACTTTGCAACCATTTGTCTTGTGTTCTTTTACATTCTCAACCCATATTTATGAGTCCTGCCCCATCTGATCCACATCTCTACCATTCACTATTTCCTAATGTACCTTCCCAATATAGTCTGTTTGGCATTAGGTACCAGAACTATAAAATACACATTGGCTGGTACCATATAAATGGCCATTTCTTGACATAGTTCCTGTCTCCATTGAATTTGTTCCATGTCTGCCTGTCAAGATCCCCCTTTCTGCATTTCCTCATTAATTGAAGGAATGGTGCTTCTGCTTTATTAACTCATTCACTCCAGAGCAGCTCAGGAAAAGCTGCCTGCTTAATTCCACCATAGGAACAACAGTGCAGCCTGAGCTCATTTTCAGAAAATCCATTTGTAATACTATACAGAAAACAAATGTTCATAACTCTTTAACTATAAGAGCTACACTAAAAATGTAAACACGAAAGTTTTTCAGCAGACACTGACCTTTCCAACAGTGTAAATGTTGATAGTGCATATCAAAGTCATTATTAAATATTTGGCAAGGAATGCTGATATTGTGCATATTTTTTACCTTTTTGGAAAAGCAAAGCACAATATCTTGGTCTATGTACCATGCAGACCCATACAATTTGAATTTAATTTGTTAGTATGAATGTCAGCTTTAAAATGATACCTTAACCATAACTGTGTGACGCTCCTTTCATGAGATATTCACAGAAATATGATTAGTATATTATTTCTCATAAATGATAAATAAACAAAACATAATATCTCATCACCTGTAACAGACAGAGCCTACATATCAGTGTAGAAGTTGTGCATCTGAATGTCAGCTTCAAAATGATGCATCATTTGTGTGATTACCATGCTCCCACGCAAAGATATGGGCATAATAATGAGAAGTATTGTAAATGTATAATTTTCATATTCGTACAAGACTAAACAAACTGTGATATCTGTACGTGTGTACAGTGCACAGATACAGTTCTTTTACCATGTTGTAAGGAGTAACACTGTCTTCAAAATGAGGTATTACTTCACACAATGCGGTGCTCCCTTGCAAAGTTATTTACCAAAATATGAAAAAAATCATAATTTCCATAACCTAAGTCCGAAACAAACTTTGATATCTGCCTATGAGTACAACATACAGGTACCATTCTTTTACCATGTTAGAACTATAAATAATCTTTTCAAAATGAGGTATTACTTAGCACATTCAGATGCTCCCTTGCAAAGTTATTTACCAAAATATGAAAAAAATCATAATTTTCATAACCTAAGTCCGAAACAAACTTTGATATCTGCACGTGTCAAACATACAGGCACAATTCTTTTACCATGTTAGAACCAGCAATACTGTCTTCAAAATGAGATATTACTTGGCACATTCAGATGCTCCCTTGCGAAGTTATTTACCAAAATATGAAAAAATCATAATTTCCATAACCATAAGTCTCAAACAAACTTTGATATCTGCACATGTGTCAAACATACAGGCACAATTCTTTTACCATATTAGAACCAGCAATACTGTCTTCCAAATGAGATATTACCTGGCACATTCAGATGCTCCCTTGCAAAGTTATTTACCAAAATATGAAACAAATCATAATTTCCATAACCATAAGTCTCAAACAAACTTTGATATCTGCACATGTGTCAAACATACAGGCACAATTATTTTACCATATTAGAACCAACAATACTGTCTTCAAAATGAGATATTACTTGGCACATTCAGATGCTCCCTTGCAAAGTTATTTATCAAAATATGAAAAAAAAATCATAATTTCCATAACCGTAAGTCCCAAACAAACTTTGATATCTGCACGTGTCAAACATACAGGCACAATTCTTTTACCATGTTAGAACCAGCAATACTGTCTTCAAAATGAGATATTAATTGGCACATTCAGATGCTCCCTTGCAAAGTTATTTACCAAAATATGAAAAAATCATAATTTCCATAACCGTAAGTCCCAAACAAACTTTGATATCTGCCTATGAGTACAACATACAGGCACCATTCTTTTACCATGTTAGAACTATAAATAATCTTTGCAAAATGAGGTATTACTTAGCACATTCAGATGCTCCTTTCCAAAGTTATTTACCAAAATATGAAAAATCATAATTTCCATAACAGTTATTTGCCAAGCTCAGAGAAATTAATTTTACACAACACATTTCATAATAGTGTTTTACTTACTTTACTGGTCCGACTTGGTCATGGGTGTTTTCCATTCTTCTCACAATCATGCATGGCTCTCCTCACGCCATTGTGGAGGTTGGTCAAGAACAACGCAATGCCCTCCTCAGTTAGGTGAATGCCATCCCTTCTGAATCGGTGAACATCTTCGGCGGTGATGCCGTTATGGCATATTGTCAATCCACCGACCCTGTGCATCAAGCCATGCATGAACGCATTCTGTAAACGTCTGAACAGCAGAAGACAGTCTTACCTTAGCCGAAATAAAGCATGGGTGGACACTGACAAGGGTGCACAGCCAGGGCATATGTAAAGAGAAAAAGCAGGGTAAGGACCGCATGGGGCTCCAGATGTTGGTTATCTGTAGTGTCCCATAGCTGTGCTGGCTGCCCACTCAGACTGCTGATACCACTATGGTCTCATGACCTCCTTCAGTGTCAGCAGTCTGCCTTACATCTGTCCTTTCTCTTTACATGTGCCCATTCAGCAATGGACTTAAGGGATGAGGGACTGAAGTAACTCACTAATTGCTGTCCTGACCTTCATACATTTACTACTCTCACCTACATACGCTGACTACACCTGAAGGCAGGGAGACTGAGTGGAGAGCTACATCAAGGCAACATGTCAAAAGACCAAGACTGACCCAGGCTGTGTCTTTTTGAATGTTTTTGCATTACATCACAGTGGCACACCCAAGCCATTGCTTACCAAGGACAGCAGCACTATGGGACTATGCTGTAGAGTCTCCAGGTTCCCAACTGTGATCCCGGTGGATCATAAGATCCATGCTGGCTGGGTATGCCCCCTGTGATGCACCCACCAACCTAAGAGCAGTTGGCAAAAAAAAGTGAAGAGGGACCTTCCTGGCATTGGTGCTGAAGGGCTTGGCTGCTAACTGACATGGGGGCACAGAAAGAGCACATGTACACTGAAAAAGCAGGTGAGGCACTCTGCTTTACCTCTGCCTTTTCCATTTACATGTGTCCTTTCTGCAATGGCCATTAGGAGTAGAAGGGAGGAGCTAATGTAAACCCTGTTGCCCTGACCTACATACACTGACTACACCTGAAGGGAGGGAGACTGAGTGGAGAGTTACATCAAGGCAACATGTCAAAAGACCTAGACTGACCCAGGCTGTGTCTTTTTGCATGTGTCCTTTGTCGGCAGGAACCATTACATCACAGTGGCACACCCAAGGCCCACAGCACTATGGGAGAAATTTATGGCCATGGTACTCTCCAAAGCATTCAACACACAGGTTGACCTTGCAAGTCGGGCACCCCCATGATGGCTCAGCACGTTTACCCTTGCTGGCACAGTTTTTGCATCTTGATTTATGCCATTTCACTGGAAAGTGAGAGCCATGCTCAAATCGGCTCACAGCCTCTGGGACAGTAATCTCAGTGTATCTTTTCCACTTTGTGTAACTGGCAAGTAGATGCAAGCCTAGGTTCCTTCGGAACTGTAACTGTGTTGCCGGAATAATACGTCCAGAGCATGACAGTTGCTGATGTCTGATACTTTCACGGCATATAATGAAAGCATTGACAATGGCCACATCCCATAAGAACCAGAACAAGTACAGCCACCATTTGCGGGCCATTCTGGCACTGGGATACTGTGTCCTCAGCTGATCTGCTCTATCCACCCCATTCATGTAACTGTTGTACATGTTTACAACTGGTGGGCATGGCACTGATGTCTTTCTTCCATCACGCTTTCTCCTGTATGTGCTGGAGACTGGCAAGGTTGGGTTACAGTTAGTTGACAGGAGGAATACTGGTTTGCTATCCTTCCATTCAGTAGCTAGCAGTGGTCCACTCTGCAATTGCTTGTAGTAGCCTCAAGCTGCTTTTCCAATGGCCTATCTGTTGAATGTAAGAGGCCATCCTGACCTATTGGTGCGCATGGTTCCACAACAGTATAGATCATCTTTCAGCAATTGCTGTGCTAGTGGAACAGAGGTAAAGAAGTTATCAAAGTAAATGTGATGCTTCTTGCCAATCAGTCCCCTAGTTAAGTCAACTACAACTCTGTGTGCCAGCCCGACCTCTGTATTCTGCTCCGTTTTTCCAGTGTATACCTGGAATTCACGTACATACCCATTGGTCGAGTCTGCCAACACCCACACCTTAATGCCATACCTCTCAGGCTTACCAGGCATAAACTGTCTAAATGTCAAGCGTCCACGGAAGCCAACCATGGCTTCATCTACAGCCACCTCACGATGCACATTGTAACGTGTCCTGCATGCATGAAGTACTGCATCCAGTATTGGCCGTACGTGATGTAGCTTGTCATGACCCACAGCACCCTGTGGTAGGCCCAGGCAGTTATCATTGCAGTGGAAGTACTGCTGAATTTTTTCAAACCTATCTCTGGTCATGTACTCTGCTATTGGGAAGCGACCATATACATGGTGCATTTCCCAGTACTGCCTCAATTCAGGAACATGTACAATAGACATGTATATTCTGACACCTAGAAATGTGCGTATGTCTCCTGGGCAAACAGGACTCCACCGCGTATCAACCTTGCCTGCTGCGGCCTGCCTCTGTGCAGCATAGCGATTTGTTTCATTAGCAATACGGGTGTATAGCTCCTCTGGGAACATCAAATTCAGGAAGTCCATCTCTGTGCTATCTGAGCCCAAGTGATCTATTGGTCCTACTGGCCCCACAAATTCCTCAATGTGTAAAGTTTGTAGGTGTTTTTCCCACGTGATCTTACGTGGTGGGCATGCTCGGCGTACCTGACTGGGTCGCAAGGAACAGTTGGAAATGGGAAGAGCTGAAGGGTTGAGAGATGATGCTCTCTCAATGCCAGTAGCAACTGTACTGCTTGCAGTTGGTAGTGAACTGTTGACACATGTTCCCTGCTGAGGCACACCCATATCAGTCTCTGACAAGGAGCTACTTGGACTCATATCTAGAGGAATATCTCCATCACAATCACCATACTGTGGACTACTTCCCACATCATGCACAGTCGAAGGCACATCCACACCCTTATCAGCACTTGCAGTGCCATGCAGTGTGGAGGACTGCATAGTTGTCAGTCAGACCAGGTGCTTTCGTGAACACAGGTAAAGGCATGTCATCGTCTGCGTCATACTCTGAATGCCCTTGGTGGCCATTGTGTGTGGCCAACTTGTGTGTGGGCACCTTCCTTAGGTGTGCAAGTGGCACCTCATCCTCACTGTCTTGGTCACTGTCATAATTACTGGTCATGTCTGCTTTGGCAACTGGTAGTGGTCTTTCAGGAATGGCGGGCACAGGAGCATCATCCATATCACAGGCAATGGCCTTTTCACGCAGACGTGCAAGTGGAATGTCATCATCTGAGTCATAATCATCATCCTCACTCTGGTTGGCATTATGTGGTACATCAAGGTGCATACCATTGTCTGAACCACTGCTACAACCATCACAGTCAGTTTCCTCACCCAACAGGTAAATGCTGCTTGCTTTCTCCTCAACAGATGGCATCTTTGGTGGTGGCTGTGTTGCTTTACACTTGAAATCACACCTGAAAAACACAATGCAATACAACATTCTGATGTAATATACCTGCACAGAGGCACGTGAAAAGCAATGCACCTATCTCTATATTTATATTTATATATATATAGATATATATATATATATATCTACATACACATATAAATGTGTGTGTGTGTGTGTGTGTGTGTGTATGTATGTATATGTATATATATATATATATATATATATATATATATATATATATATATCCCCAGCTACTTTACACCCTGCTTAGCTCGCCAAACAGATCTCACTCACAAAGGGAGGTATATATTTAATGATAAATAAAAGAGCAAGACTATAATAAATAACTCAACAGAATGACTTCATAGTTCAAAAAGCAAAGGAAATAATTTACCACAGCAGTGCAGAATAGTCTCAAATAAATACAACACATGAGTTTGGATATTGTCATTGCCTTATAGTTAAAAACAATTTATGATTTTCTGTCAAATGAGAGGATGCAAGGCAGTCAATAATAATATATATACTCAAATTCTTCATAAAGTACACCACAAATCCTCTTATTCCAGCCAATTTCTCAAGAAAAACAGCAATTGAAGATGTAATGTCTACATTTTTCCTCCTAGACTGCTGACATTTCTTGAAATTGTATACATGACATATGAAAGTAGTGTGGAGGGGGTGGGGGGTGTATTGCAATCACTGCAAGTGGAGAAAGAGCCAAATGTTAGTCGTGCATTCATCAATGTGATAACGACTTCTGCTTATGTGAATAACAGTGACAGCTGCTGACAGTTTTACCTGAAACGTGACAATGACTCAGTGCTATATTGTAACTGCACTGTGCTAATGACTTGCAAAGTTATGCATGCTGCACTGTGCTAATGACTTGCAAAGTTATGCATGCCCAGACACAGGTGATAATTGCTGGCATTCGTTAGATTACCTTCTGCAGGTATTATGCAACACAGTCATAATCTGTTATAAGGCCATAGTCAGTCAAATAGTACAACACTTACATATTGCTGTGCCCTTCCTCCCACCTAAATTCCACACGACTGACAAAGCCAGGAGAAATGCATAAAAATATGGTAGCTCCATGCTGTCAGTAGTCAGTCTGTAAAGACATTTATCTCACTCAGGCAACTACGCAGTATAATCATATTAATAATAATAAGACATGCAGAAATGTCAAACTAGATAGCTTGTCTTCTGCAATTCACTTACACAGCAAAAACAGTATAAAAGTTATTATTGAGCCCATCCTCCCAACTGTTTGTTAGCAACATACCAAGCAATGAGGAATGAGTCATAACCATTGTTTGTCTACATCAGAAAATCCTGTGGAATAAAAATTAAATATCAAAGACACGAACACAGGTGCAGACCATCATTTGCCAAGTAATATGGTCTGATAGCCTTGTACTCCCATGCTGACCAATATTGAATCCCTCTGGAAACACACCAGAAACTAAGCCAAGTATTGAAGTCAATCATATAATGTCCACGCAACAGACTCACACACACACACATTTATACCCTGACAGAACTTGCTTGCAGTCATTGTTACAAACAGTAACACCATGAATCTTGTGTGATTTTAGCTAGTTTTCCAATTAGAAAAAATATACTACGCTTCTAACATTAATAACCATCAGAGATGCTTCAAATGTCGGTATCTGTAAACTGTTAAAATTTCGACCTGGCTAAAATCTTGCCTGGTGTTTGTCAAATATTACAAAATATCTGCTGGAATATTTCTCTTCCCTGATCTTGACCAATGCACTCCTACCTGTCTGAACACATGTGCCCATAACTAGCCTTGGATGATCAGCATATTGCCACAGGACATTTTTTTCCATGTAGATTGTACATATAAGAAGAATGAAAGGATATGGTGAATGACTGCTCAAGCCTAAAATGTCAAATCCCATGCATATATAAGATAAGGTATTGCTTGTGCCATTACGGACATCCTAACAAAGGGGATATCTCCTTTAACACACAAGGAGAAGGAGGCAGAGAATGTCTTCTCTGCATAGATTAGCAGAAACATATTGGTGTCAAGTGTGAAAGGAAATCAAAGCAGAAGTAAACAAAAATCAGACAGGAACTGAATGTGCCAAAAATTGAAAGCATATGAGAAGGATCAGATATGAAGAAAATAAATGGTATAAATATTGTGCCATGGTCAAAGCCCTGGAAACAGTCGCACTTCTTGTTGTTAGGGGTGATACACTCATTGCCATGGGCCTGTATACTAAAAGAAATAATAGTGTGGCAAGACTGTTGTATTGGGGATTGTGCAAACACTACAATAATGTAGTAGTTGAGAAACAGTAGAAATATGAACCCCAGAGCATTGTAGAGAATGATGGTGTTTGTATCACATGGGATCACTCATCACCAACAGTTAAAAAATAGATGGGAGAATACCAAATATATTACTCCAGGAAAAAAGACAAAAGTAGCGTTGATCATTGTAGTGTCTTAAAATATACCAGGATTTGCAGGCAGAAATGACAACAATTTGTTATCAATATAACTACACAGATCCAGTAGTGGTAGGAGCAACAGGCCTAGTAAAAATAATTTGCAGTCATATTCAAATATGCTACCAATACTTGGAACTCTGTATGACTTCTGTTCTGAGAATATCGCAGGTGCTATTTGCAGTTTTGGTTAACGTCAAATACTGAAACAATACTAATTTCATGAACTTTAATCATATCCTTGTCTTAGAAAGGAGTATTCGACTGACCATCCTCCTAATGGAGAATCTAGGGTGATAGAAAAATAAATGCTTCTGCCTTCTCCCACTCTAAACTACAACACTGACATAATACAGTACATCATACCAATCCAATGTGCTCCAGCTCATAGCTGTGATTCTAAAATAAGGTGCAACATGAGAACATTCTCCCACTCTAAACTACAACACTGACGTAATACAGTACATCATACCAATCCAATGTGCTCCAGCTCATAGCTGTGATTCTAAAATAAGGTGCAACATGAGAACATTCTCCCACTCTAAACTACAACACTGACGTAATACAGTACATAATACCAATCCAATGTGCTCCAGCTCATAGCTGTGATTATAAAATAAGGTGCAACATGAGAACATTCTCCCACTCTAAACTACAACACTGACGTAATACAGTACATAATACCAATCCAATGTGCTCCAGCTCATAGCTGTGATTCTAAAATAAGGTGCAACATGAGAACATTCTCCCACTCTAAACTACAACACTGACGTAATACAGTACATCATACCAATCCAATGTGCTCCAGCTCATAGCTGTGATTATAAAATAAGGTGCAACATGAGAACATTCTCCCACTCTAAACTACAACACTGACGTAATACAGTACATCATACCAATCCAATGTGCTCCAGCTCATAGCTGTGATTATAAAATAAGGTGCAACATGAGAACATTCTCCCACTCTAAACTACAACACTGACGTAATACAGTACATCATACCAATCCAATGTGCTCCAGCTCATAGCTGTGATTCTAAAATAAGGTGCAACATGAGAACATTCTCCCACTCTAAACTACAACACTGACGTAATAAAGTACATCATACCAATCCAATGTGCTCCAGCTCATAGCTGTGATTATAAAATAAGGTGCAACATGAGAACATTCTCCCACTCTAAACTACAACACTGACGTAATACAGTACATCATACCAATCCAATGTGCTCCAGCTCATAGCTGTGATTCTAAAATAAGGTGCAACATGAGAACATTCTCCCACTCTAAACTACAACACTGACGTAATACAGTACATCATACCAATCCAATGTGCTCCAGCTCATAGCTGTGATTATAAAATAAGGTGCGACATGAGAACATTCTCCCACTGTAAACTACAACACTGACGTAATACAGTACATCATACCAATCCAATGTGCTCCAGCTCATAGCTGTGATTATAAAATAAGGTGCAACATGAGAACATTCTCCCACTCTAAACTACAACACTGACGTAATACAGTACATCATACCAATCCAATGTGCTCCAGCTCATAGCTGTGATTATAAAATAAGGTGCAACATGAGAACATTCTCCCACTCTAAACTACAACACTGACGTAATACAGTACATCATACCAATCCAATGTGCTCCAGCTCATAGCTGTGATTATAAAATAAGGTGCAACATGAGAACATTCTCCCACTCTAAACTACAACACTGACATAATACAGTACATCATACCAATCCAATGTGCTCCAGCTCATAGCTGTGATTCTAAAATAAGGTGCAACATGAGAACATTCTCCCACTCTAAACTACAACACTGACGTAATACAGTACATAATACCAATCCAATGTGCTCCAGCTCATAGCTGTGATTATAAAATAAGGTGCAACATGAGAACATTCTCCCACTCTAAACTACAACACTGACATAATACAGTACATCATACCAATCCAATGTGCTCCAGCTCATAGCTGTGATTCTAAAATAAGGTGCAACATGAGAACATTCTCCCACTCTAAACTACAACACTGACGTAATACAGTACATAATACCAGTCCAATGTGCTCCAGCTCATAGCTGTGATTATAAAATAAGGTGCAACATGAGAACATTCTCCCACTCTAAACTACAACACTGACGTAATACAGTACATCATACCAATCCAATGTGCTCCAGCTCATAGCTGTGATTATAAAATAAGGTGCAACATGAGAACATTCTCCCACTCTAAACTACAACACTGACGTAATACAGTACATCATACCAATCCAATGTGCTCCAACTCATAGATGTGATTCTAAAATAAGGTGCAACATGAGAACATTCTCCCACTCTAAACTACAACACTGACGTAATACAGTACATCATACCAATCCAATGTGCTCCAGCTCATAGCTGTGATTATAAAATAAGGTGCAACATGAGAACATTCTCCCACTCTAAACTACAACACTGACGTAATAAAGTACATCATACCAATCCAATGTGCTCCAGCTCATAGCTGTGATTATAAAATAAGGTGCAACATGAGAACATTCTCCCACTCTAAACTACAACACTGACGTAATACAGTACATCATACCAATCCAATGTGCTCCAGCTCATAGCTGCGATTCTAAAATAAGGTGCAACATGAGAACATTCTCCCACTCTAAACTACAACACTGACGTAATACAGTACATCATACCAATCCAATGTGCTCCAGCTCATAGCTGTGATTATAAAATAAGGTGCAACATGAGAACATTCTCCCACTCTAAACTACAACACTGACATAATACAGTACATCATACCAATCCAATGTGCTCCAGCTCATAGCTGTGATTATAAAATAAGGTGCAACATGAGAACATTCTCCCACTCTAAACTACAACACTGACGTAATAAAGTACATAATACCAATCCAATGTGCTCCAGCTCATAGCTGTGATTCTAAAATAAGGTGCAACATGAGAACATTCTCCCACTCTAAACTACAACACTGACATAATACAGTACATCATACCAATCCAATGTGCTCCAGCTCATAGCTGTGATTATAAAATAAGGTGCAACATGAGAACATTCTCCCACTCTAAACTACAACACTGACGTAATACAGTACATCATACCAATCCAATGTGCTCCAGCTCATAGCTGTGATTCTAAAATAAGGTGCAACATGAGAACATTCTCCCACTCTAAACTACAACACTGACGTAATACAGTACATAATACCAATCCAATGTGCTCCAGCTCATAGCTGTGATTCTAAAATAAGGTGCAACATGAGAACATTCTCCCACTCTAAACTACAACACTGACGTAATAAAGTACATAATACCAATCCAGTGTGCTCCAGCTCATAGCTGTGATTCTAAAATAAGGTGCAACATGAGAACATTCTCCCACTCTAAACTACAACACTGACGTAATACAGTACATAATACCAATCCAATGTGCTCCAGCTCATAGCTGTGATTCTAAAATAAGGTGCAACATGAGAACATTCTCCCACTCTAAACTACAACACTGACGTAATAAAGTACATAATACCAATCCAATGTGCTCCAGCTCATAGCTGTGATTATAAAATAAGGTGCAACATGAGAACATTCTCCCACTCTAAACTACAACACTGACGTAATACAGTACATCATACCAATCCAATGTGCTCCAGCTCATAGCTGTGATTCTAAAATAAGGTGCAACATGAGAACATTCTCCCACTCTAAACTACAACACTGACGTAATACAGTACATCATACCAATCCAATATGCTCCAGCTCATAGCTGTGATTCTAAAATAAGGTGCAACATGAGAACATTCTCCCACTCTAAACTACAACACTGACATAATACAGTACATCATACCAATCCAATGTGCTCCAGCTCATAGCTGTGATTCTAAAATAAGGTGCAACATGAGAACATTCTCCCACTCTAAACTACAACACTGACGTAATACAGTACATAATACCAGTCCAATGTGCTCCAGCTCATAGCTGTGATTATAAAATAAGGTGCAACATGAGAACATTCTCCCACTCTAAACTACAACACTGACGTAATACAGTACATCATACCAATCCAATGTGCTCCAGCTCATAGCTGTGATTATAAAATAAGGTGCAACATGAGAACATTCTCCCACTCTAAACTACAACACTGACATAATACAGTACATCATACCAATCCAATATGCTCCAGCTCATAGCTGTGATTCTAAAATAAGGTGCGACATGAGAACATTCTCCCACTCTAAACTACAACACTGACGTAATACAGTACATAATACCAGTCCAATGTGCTCCAGCTCATAGCTGTGATTCTAAAATAAGGTGCAACATGAGAACATTCTCCCACTCTAAACTACAACACTGACGTAATACAGTACATCATACCAATCCAATGTGCTCCAGCTCATAGCTGTGATTATAAAATAAGGTGCAACATGAGAACATTCTCCCACTCTAAACTACAACACTGACGTAATACAGTACATCATACCAATCCAATGTGCTCCAGCTCATAGCTGTGATTCTAAAATAAGGTGCAACATGAGAACATTCTCCCACTCTAAACTACAACACTGACGTAATACAGTACATCATACCAATCCAATGTGCTCCAGCTCATAGCTGTGATTATAAAATAAGGTGCAACATGAGAACATTCTCCCACTCTAAACTACAACACTGACGTAATACAGTACATAATACCAATCCAATGTGCTCCAGCTCATAGCTGTGATTCTAAAATAAGGTGCAACATGAGAACATTCTCCCACTCTAAACTACAACACTGACGTAATAAAGTACATCATACCAATCCAATGTGCTCCAGCTCATAGCTGTGATTCTAAAATAAGGTGCAACATGAGAACATTCTCCCACTCTAAACTACAACACTGACGTAATACAGTACATCATACCAATCCAATGTGCTCCAGCTCATAGCTGTGATTATAAAATAAGGTGCAACATGAGAACATTCTCCCACTCTAAACTGCAACACTGACGTAATACAGTACATCATACCAATCCAATGTGCTCCAACTCATAGATGTGATTCTAAAATAAGGTGCGACATGAGAACATTCTCCCACTCTAAACTACAACACTGACGTAATACAGTACATCATACCAATCCAATGTGCTCCAGCTCATAGCTGTGATTCTAAAATAAGGTGCAACATGAGAACATTCTCCCACTCTAAACTACAACACTGACGTAATACAGTACATCATACCAATCCAATGTGCTCCAGCTCATAGCTGTGATTATAAAATAAGGTGCAACATGAGAACATTCTCCCACTCTAAACTACAACACTGACGTAATACAGTACATCATACCAATCCAGTGTGCTCCAGCTCATAGCTGTGATTATAAAATAAGGTGCAACATGAGAACATTCTCCCACTCTAAACTACAACACTGACGTAATACAGTACATCATACCAATCCAATGTGCTCCAGCTCATAGCTGTGATTCTAAAATAAGGTGCAACATGAGAACATTCTCCCACTCTAAACTACAACACTGACGTAATACAGTACATCATACCAATCCAATGTGCTCCAGCTCATAGCTGTGATTATAAAATAAGGTGCAACATGAGAACATTCTCCCACTCTAAACTACAACACTGACGTAATACAGTACATAATACCAATCCAATGTGCTCCAGCTCATAGCTGTGATTATAAAATAAGGTGCAACATGAGAACATTCTCCCACTCTAAACTACAACACTGACGTAATACAGTACATCATACCAATCCAATGTGCTCCAGCTCATAGCTGTGATTATAAAATAAGGTGCAACATGAGAACATTCTCCCACTCTAAACTACAACACTGACGTAATACAGTACATCATACCAATCCAATGTGCTCCAGCTCATAGCTGTGATTCTAAAATAAGGTGCAACATGAGAACATTCTCCCACTCTAAACTACAACACTGACGTAATAAAGTACATAATACCAATCCAGTGTGCTCCAGCTCATAGCTGTGATTGTAAAATAAGGTGCAACATGAGAACATTCTCCCACTCTAAACTACAACACTGACATAATACAGTACATCATACCAATCCAATGTGCTCCAGCTCATAGCTGTGATTATAAAATAAGGTGCAACATGAGAACATTCTCCCACTCTAAACTACAACACTGACGTAATAAAGTACATCATACCAATCCAATGTGCTCCAGCTCATAGCTGTGATTATAAAATAAGGTGCAACATGAGAACATTCTCCCACTCTAAACTACAACACTGACGTAATACAGTACATCATACCAATCCAATGTGCTCCAGCTCATAGCTGTGATTCTAAAATAAGGTGCAACATGAGAACATTCTCCCACTCTAAACTACAACACTGACGTAATACAGTACATAATACCAATCCAGTGTGCTCCAGCTCATAGCTGTGATTGTAAAATAAGGTGCAACATGAGAACATTCTCCCACTCTAAACTACAACACTGACATAATACAGTACATCATACCAATCCAATGTGCTCCAGCTCATAGCTGTGATTATAAAATAAGGTGCAACATGAGAACATTCTCCCACTCTAAACTACAACACTGACGTAATACAGTACATCATACCAATCCAATGTGCTCCAGCTCATAGCTGTGATTCTAAAATAAGGTGCAACATGAGAACATTCTCCCACTCTAAACTACAACACTGACGTAATACAGTACATCATACCAATCCAATGTGCTCCAGCTCATAGCTGTGATTCTAAAATAAGGTGCAACATGAGAACATTTTCAGGATAACTGAACTATACATGCTTCTCAGTATCTACCATGATTCATGAATAAAAAAAAATCTCTACCCAACGCTGCTATTCAACACCCCAACCAATAATCTTCACTAAACATGATACCGATGATGCCCAATCTGCCACGTAAGCTGTATAATTTTCAGAGCAAGCAAATGGTGCAGACTGCAGACTGATAAGCCGTACCTGCTACAAACTGTATCTTTGATTCTAAAATAAAGTGTTGTTAGATTTTAGATTAGGCTGACAGTACTTGGTGCTAAGCCATACTGTTCCAGACAACAGCTGAAGTTCCAATATAAAGTTTGCTGAATGGAAAAAGAACACTCTAAATGCATGTGTTTACTGCCCACCAAATACCATTATGCCATGCAGCAGTAATTAATACAGTCATCCACATTTTTCCTAAGTAAAGGAAATGGTCCATAATCACAGCCCACACATCCTCCCAAACCTCCTACTCTAGTCTCACAATCCAGCACCTGCAGCCCATAAATTAGCTTATATAAATCAGCCTTGCAACTTTAGTAAAGTTCAAAAATGTTTAGACAATTTTAGACTTTCATGCTGTAGATTATCAGATTGGCACAGAATAATAACTGGCACAGAATATTACTAACTGCTGGAGTTATAAGTCTGTTTTTAACCTGAACATTTCTTCTTAACTTTTGAAATTCAAAATTTATGCACCATAAATGCAAAATACCACCAATAAGATCTAAAAAAATGCAGAGTTCTTACACATTTCTGGGTCAAAAAGTCATTTTGGACAGGAAACAATGATATAGCTTTCAGTGTAAATAAGGTTAAATACTTATTTTTACAGCTCTTAAATGTAATGTTACAGCTAGTGTTACTCTTGCAATAGTAACCCAGGATAAATGCATGATATAAGTGATATAAACCGCAAGTTCCCAGGCAGGAATACAATACTGAAAAAATGGGAGCTCAGCACAAAGACCTCACTTTGACAGTGCAGCAGATGAATATACACAAACGAATGCAAACCTTTTTTTTTTCCCTTATTCCTCTTACAAAAATAGCTTGCACTCATATGTCGTGCATGTGTCATCATCTTGTTTCATTATGCTTTGCTGTGACTGCACCTTACGATGGTGTAATTAGTATGGAACATTCAGGAAATAAAAAATATCCTCATTGCAAAGGGAATCTAATAAGCATGCACTTACAGTTTAGTTGTTTTGTCTTTTCGCGGTTAGTGTTCGCCGATTCACGCATGTCTCCATGCAGAAGATGAATCGAACTGGACAGCGTCTGACTGTGACGCGACAACGCTACCGCATATTTTATATATAATAAAACACATACTTCTGCAGTAGATTCTATCACACAGAAACCACAGTTTCATTTATTGGGGTCTGTATTAAACCATACTGTTCCATTTACTTTTATGCTTAACGCAGAGAAGAGAACTTAACTTCATAACAGCCTACTGCAAATATCCACATGAATGACTAATCAAACCGGACAGCGTCTGACTGTGAGGCGACAACGCTACCACATATTTTATATATAATCAAACACCTACTTCTGCAGTAGATTCTATCACACAGAAACCACAGTTTCATTTATTGGGGTCTGTATTAAACCATACTGTTCCATTTAATTTTATGCTTACATACAAGAGAACTTTGTTAATTTCATAACAGCCTACTGCAAATATTCACAGGAATGTGAGGAATGTCTGCAGCTTTACACAAAAAAAATAAACCAGTGGTATTACAGAAACAAACAAGTACAGTACCTCACCACTTAGGCAGGGAACAGCAGGAAGAGAAGGTAGTTGTGCTGAGCTGACTGGGAACTCGAAACTGCAGTGGCTGAACGGGAACTCCTCGTAGTGCCTATATGGCGGTCCATGAATTCCTGTACTGTAAAATAGAGGATTCAGTAGCAGGTAAAATCTCCAGTTCTTCGCAGAAAGAAGGAAATACCTGCTGCTGGACCCACTATTTATTAGGGGAGAACAAAAGAAGCTTAGGTATGGGGTGGAGGTGTTATGCAAGTGGTGGCTCGGAATGCAAGAATCCGATTGGCTGCCACCACTTGCTTAGCAAGAACTTTTTCAAACGCTTTTTCTGAAAAAACTTCAATGTGACCTTAATGTTAAAACACACTGAATCGTAACTAGATATGATAAATTACATATTTAGTTACGATTTCAGAGTGTTTTACATTAAGTTGCACTAAAAATCAGCAGTATACTTTCTCTCGCTTGTGGAAGCACTCGGGGGTAATGGCTTGGAAACTGTATCTTCTCATGGCGCACTCGGGCTTAAAGACACAGGCGCCATGAGAAGGCACTCGGGGTTAATGAGTTAATGAGTACTTCCTTGTATATTAGACATCCTCAACCTTTTTCACAATCACTCATTTGTTCCATTGTACGAATTATTTGTTTTATTCTTTAGTGTCCATTAGCTGAGGTTTATATCTAGAACAAATCATCTTTATAACATTGAGCATCTGATATTCCATAAATGCTTTTGGTCTGTTGGAATTCTCTGAAAGTAGTATTTTTCATTCAGCAGTTCTTGTCCTGTGTTAGTATTCCTGTTATTTTCCATTTTGCTACATCCAGTTCTTTCAGGGCTTTCTACATTTCCTTGTTTTACTAGATTAACATATAACTTGCCTTTCCTCATTCTGTCTCTCTAAAGTATTTCATTCCTGTCCCCCAAGCCGTTAATATTCTCCCACTTGGCTTTGTTTCATAAATATAAGTGTACTCGCCAAATGAGTCCACTGTGCACTATTGCACAAGTGCTCAAGTGGCATAGGAGGTACATATAGTAACCCTATCACCCTGTAAAAAAGGTACCACCATTCTTTGCTTATTTATTCTCACTTTCATCTTGTCTACTGTGTATTGCTCTAGTGTGCTTTGCAGTACCTGTGTACCTCAGTGGTCAGAATGTATTGGTAGTAAGAGTATAAGGAGTTTCATTATTTTGATCAAATTTATCTGCCTCACTAGTATATTCAGGCTGTTTCCAACTTGGTTCAACTTGTGCTACATCCTATTATTATTAGTGTTAAGTTTTTATTTATTGTTGCCTTCAAGCTCTATACCCTGCTTGTAGTCCTAAATACATTTGGTATTCTCCCTCTTGACTATTCATACAAGGACCCTGTCTCTCCCATTTACGTATACTATCACTTGAGTTAGGCTGGTGTTAAAATTCAGTCCTGAGACCATGGCAAAATTACCCAAAAATCCTTCAGTACCTTTCAAAGCACCATATCTGACTCCTTTGTTATTAATTTACAGTTCTCAGCAAAAACGGTAAAACAAGCTGTACTAAGCTCCTAAGTTTTGATTTATTTTTAGTTTGTTTCTGTTATTGCTATCTCTTCAACAACTAGAAGGAATAACCCTGAAGAGAGAGGGCATCCCTTATACGGTCCTTTGGTTGGTTCCTCCATTTCTGATGTTTCACCATTAGTCAGTACTGAACTTGGGATTCAAATACGTTACTTTTATCCATTTACAAAAACTCCAGTTCAAATTGTCTGTTACATAACGTCAAATAGAAATGTTCACTTTACTAAGATAAAAGTTTTCTTTAATATCTGGCAGAACTATGCCTGCCCTTTGTGATTCATGGTGAGTGGAAATATCAGTTGTCTACCGATTGCCTTTTTTATATAAAAACACATTCCTCTTTCTACATTATATGTGGTAATACTTTGCCTAATCCATATGGAGTGTTTTTGCTAAAATGTTAATATCCAGATTTAGTACTGATATTAATGTATATTACCCAGGGGTCTCCTTCTCTCATGTTCCCTTCTGTATTACCACAGTCCTAGCCTTATTCATCCTGAATACTAATATTTTCTTTGTCTGTATTAATTTGATTATAAAATGTTTAGACCCACCACTAAAAAGGATGTAATACTGCTGGAAAGTGCAGAAAGTAGCTTATAGGAGATATATCTTCTTTAATCATATCTCTTTGTCATTCTAGGCATCATCCCTTATTTATGAACATGCAGCAATTCTATTAGAATGGGGGGGGTGAAGTAACAGTACCACTAGGATAGTGAGATGTCATGCAGCTCTGTAAACTAAAAGTCTCTCATATCCTGCAGCTATATCAAGCGTTTAATAAAATAAACATTTATCAGTTATATGCACCAGTCTCGCATCTGCACTATGTACAGTTTAGTTACTGTATAATCCTAGAGATTCACTGTTAATCCTTATCTACTAAGTACAATACTATGAAATATTGTTCTCATATGCTACATAGGAGGTGTGGAGAGTGAGGAATAAACCTCTTTCTTACATGTTGTCGTCGTCATCATCATATTGGTAAACCAACTATACCTTACCAGTAATGTCTGACAGTGTACGTAACTTCTGCCCTCACTCTTTCACTTCTTAGCATGTTTTCTGTCCCCTTTCTGCTTTTAGTGTTATTACTTTTTATTTTTACATACTGGAGAAAACATATCACCCATCCATTGTACAGATTGGTTAATATATAGTCCCTCTTTTCCCATTAGCTCTTTATTCAAGACTACTTTGTTACTTACTGAAGAACATAACTCAGTATGGATTTACATATTGTCCTACAATGATAAGGTCATGTGTTCTGTGTCTTTAGCCCCAACTGACTGTGGTGACTCTACAACACTGTACCCCAGCCTTCTATAACCTCTGTTTCAGCAGCAGTACTCATCATGGGAGTCATCTTGACTCGGTGATCCCCAATTTTGCTGACTTTTGTGGGGTCATTTATTTGCAGCTTTTGTTGATTTTTTTTTGCATTCCTCTTTGGACTCGCTTTCATCAGCTGGGTTCCTAGTCTGTGGTTACAAGAGATCTTTTTCAGGTTCTGGTTTTATTGCTACTGTTGCTGTTGTCATCTTTTGTTCTAGTGCTACTTCTTCCCTTGTCTCATTCTGGATTCTTATCTGCTCAGTACAAGTAAACTTTCTGTTTTTAAGGAGACTGCCCACCCCTTCACTCTGCTTCCTGTTGGTATGATGTTCTTCATCTCACATTGCTGCAGTCCTTACACTTGGGTAGTCCGCTGTCCTCGGTCGGCCCGAATATCAAAGTATAAGGCTGACGTCGGTCAAGGCGCATTTGACTGACATCAGGACGTCAGGGTACAAATGCGCATGACCGACGTCATATCCTCAGTCTTTTTTGCCGCATGGTCCGATGCAGAAGCAGTATTGCAAGTGCTGGTTGGCGTTCTGAAATTTTTCGATTTCGGAGTTTCAGACCGAGTCAAAGTTGGCTAAGTACCCCGTTGGGGAATATTTTAGTTTTTTCTTGCCTCAGTGGTTTACCGGATGTCAGAAAAAGTGAATAATTGTATTTCTTGTGGGAAACAGATACCGCATAGAGACTATCATACTTTGTGTATTCCTTGTTTAGGGCCTGAGCACGACGTTGTTGGGTGTCGCTCTTGTGCTAGATTCAATAAGCGCACTATAAAGAGAAGATTAGATTGTGCCAGGTTAGTCTTCGGGAAGCGGTGCAATTATAAAATGCCGTTGGATGCTCCGACACCCGCTTCTTCGAAGAAGCGCAAGGACAAAGCAGTTAAGCCTAGGCTAGAAGAACCGTCCGTACCGGACGCCGGTTCTTTAGAGGTGTCGGTGGAGCCAGTGGTTCCACCGGAGGTTTCTTTGGGATCCCAGGGAGAGACTTTGTTATTGCAGGATGTGGCCTCTCAGGAGGCAGGTCAGGCTGATGGGGCTTCTCAGGTTACTATACTCCCCTCCCTGCCTAGGGTGGTTAGGCCCTCTCCTTCTGTTTCCAAGGCTTCTCCCAGAGGCAGGCCAGGTTTAGCTTCAGTTGGTGTCAACCTAGTTCTTCAGGAACTGTGCCCAAGAAGCATATGCTTAAAATGGCAGAAGATTTGATTACTTTGATTAGGGGTTCTTTGCCCCTCCTGATAAGAGACCTAGGGTGGAGCCTGAGCTAGGGAGTTTTGAGCAGGCTTCGGATGTTTCAGAGTCTTCGGCTGAAGACTTGCAGGAGTACTCTCCTTATTCTGATTCTGATGTGGATGATTCTACTCCTTCTGCTTCTCCTCCTGAGGATTTTTCTTTTCAGAAACTCTTCATTCCATGAGGGAGCATTTTAAGTGGGAAGGTCAGGACTTCTCTGATTCCAGGAAAAGGCTTAGGGAATTTTTGTTTTACCCCAGCATAGGCCTTTGGCTATACCTCCTGTTTTGGATGTAGTGGAAGATGTTTTACAGAGGCTTCTCTTAATCCTGATTCTTTGCCTCCTGCTCCTGTTAAACCGGATAGGTATTACAGGGTGCCTGAAGCTCATAAGTATCTTTTAAGAGTCCTAGGGCAGACCCAGAAACTGTTAGCCAGGGGCCTAAAGGTGTTAAGGCTTCTGGTGTCAAGAATCCGGTTCCTGCAGATAGAGGCCAGGGCCTTGGATAGATGGGGAAAGAAAGTTTATACTTCTTCCACTCTAGCTATGAGGGCTTTGAATTGCCAGTTTCACATGTTGAAATACCAAAACTATCTCCTTTCACAATTGAAGTCTAAGGTTGATGCTCTGGCAGAAGGTATTGATTGTAAAGAGTTACAAGATTTAGTACATGTTTCTGAACAGGTGGGTAAGCATTCTTTGCAATGTGGTTTTGATGCTGTACAGGCCTCGTCTAGGGTGGCTGCCACTGGTTCAGTTCTTCGCAGGCACGCCTGGCTGAGGGATCAAAATTTATCTGACCATGTTAAAACAAGGATTTTAGATGCTCCTTTACAATCTGATGTGTTGTTTGGTTCTCCTGTTGAGGCAGTTTTAAAGAAAATGGAAGACAAGGCTAAGTCTATGCAGACTGTTAAAGATTTTTTGCAGGTTCAGCCTCCAAAGTTTAGTAGAAATTGGCCTACTAAGGGGTGGACGTATCCTTCTTATGATTCCCAGTCTAGGGGTAGATCTAGACGTTGTAGGGGCAGAGCTCAGGGCCCTTTCAGGCCTAGAACAGGGAGTTCTCCTGCACAGTCTTCGGGTGAGGGCAGGGGTCAGTCCTTTCGTAAACAGACCCAATGACCTACCTTTTCAGATGCCAGAGCCTTCTCGTCTGGCAGCACCTTAGGGAGGAAGGTTGGCACTTTTCAAAGAAAATTGGAGTTTAATTACCCAAGACAGATGGGTATTGGATATCATACACCACGGTTACAGGTTTTATTTCCATACCTTGCCTCCTTTCAAAGGCATGCCAGATGTTCCTCCTCAACAAAGAATAGAGGCTCACAAGCAAATTTCTCTGTTACTCCAAATAGGGGCCATACAGCCGGTCCCTATGCCAGAAGTGGGCCTAGGATTTTATTCTCGCCTGTTCCTAGTACCAAAGAAGGGGAACACGTGGAGACCAATTTTGGATTTATCTATCCTCAACACTTATCTGGACATTCCCAAGTTCAAAATGTTGACGTTACAGCAGCTTTTACCTCTGCTGGGCAAAGATCATTGGATGGTAACTTTGGATCTCAAGGAGGCTTACCTTCATGTTCCTATCAGACTAAGTTGCAGGAAGTATCTGCGTTTTCGAGCTGGGACTTCTCACTATCAGTTCTCTGCATTGCCCTTTGGCTTATCTACAGTGCCCAGAGTGTTCACGAAAGTTCTGGCTCCAGTGATAGCTTTCTTCAGGCTAAAAGGAATACGGATCTATCCTTATTTGGACGATTGTCTGATTCTGGCTCAAGGAAGGGACGAGCTTCTTCATCATTTGGAATATGTGATAGCAGTGCTAAGATGCCTGGGGTATTCTGTGAACGAAATAAAGTCCAGTCTAGTACCCTCTCAGGACATGTGCTTTCTGGGTGTAAGACTGAATACAGCATCCCAGATGGCCTTTTTGACCCCGGACAAACAAAAGAATCTTTCCCTTTACTTCCATCAACTATCTCATCAGTCCGGGCTGACTGCAAGGACAGTCCTTCAAGCCTTAGGGTTCATGGCATCTTGTATTCTGGTGCTTCCCAATGCCAAACTGCATATGAGGAAGCTACAATGGTATCTCAAAAATGTATGGACACAGCACTGCCAGGATCTGGACACTGTCATTCAAATAATACCTTGCATTCAAAAGGAATTTTTGTGGTGGGCTCAGGAATGTCACCTAAACAAGGGACTCTCTGTGACCCGGCCAGAGGCGAGTCAGATTTTAACGACAGATGCCTCAGACAAAGCTTGGGGAGCTCATCTAAATGGAAAGTGGATACAAGACAAGTGGCCTGCCAGACTACAACATCTACATATCAGCTTGAAGGAGATGTTAGCAGTCCAGTTTGCATTAATAGCTTTCAAGGATTTACTTCTTCCAGGGCAGGTGTTGATTCTAACAGACAACACAACTGTCATGTGGTACATCAACAAGCAAGGGGGAACACATTCTTATCCTCTATGCAGGCAAGCAATGATTTTGTGGGAGACTGCTCTCAGTTTACAGCTCAATCTTCAGGCAAGGTTTCTGCCGGGAGCACAGAACTCCTTAGCAGATGTGTTGAGCAGACGAATTATGGATCCCCACGAGTGGAAATTGAATCCTCATGTATTTCAGAAATTGACAGTGTCATGGGGAACTCCAGACATAGATCTGTTCGCTTCTCCACTAAACCATCAGCTGCCAAAGTTTTGCACGAAAAGGTTTCATCCCACAGCTGGGAAAGTGGATGCTCTTTCTTTCAATTGGAGCAATCTTCATGTGTATGCCTTTCCACCTCTGCCTCTCCTCCCAAAGGTACTTCTAAAGGTCAGACAGGACAAGCCAAGGATGATTTTAATAGCTCCAGATTGGCCTCGACAGCACTGGTACCCATTACTGAGAAGTCTGGTACGGAAGCCTCCATGGCCTTTGCCTTCGATTCCACACCTGTTGTCCCAGGAGGACAGTCATTTGCTCAATGTCAAACTTCACTCTCTTCACCTAACAGCCTGGCATATTCTGTTTTGAACCATAGAGGGTCTCAACTTCCACAACAAGTTTTGAATGTGATTTTGGAAGCTAGAAGGCCTAGTACAAGGAAAGTGTACGCAGATAAATGGAAGAGATTTTTATTTTGGAGTGCAGCAAAGGATTTTGATGTTTCTGAGCCTAATTTAAGTGTGGCTCTTCAATATCTTACTGAGTTACTGGACAAAGGTTTGTCCTTCTCTTCTATTAAGGTTCATGCTGCAGCAATTTCAGCTCACTATGACTGTGACCCACCATTGTTTTCTCATCCTTTGTTCAAGCAATTTCTTAGAGGGGCAAAGAATATAAGACCCCACGTAGAGCTCCTACTCCGCTTGGGATCTCAATTTTGTGTTGGAGAAACTCACTCTACAACCTTTTGAGCCTGCAGCTACTACTGAGTTGAAATATTTATCATGGAAGACTGCTTTTTGTTGGCCATTACCTCTGCAAGAAGGGTTTCTGAATTGCAGGCCCTTATGGCGGTTGAGCCTTTCTTAATTTTCCATAAGGATAGGGTATCTTTACGTACTAATCCTTCCTTTATGCCTAAAGTGGTTTCTAGTGTGGCTTTAAACCAAACTATTCATTTGCCTACTTTTTATGCAAATCCCCAAAATAAAGGGGAAAAGATTTTGCACACTTTAGATGTGCACAGGCAGTTGCGATATTATTTGGACAGAACTAAAGGGTTCAGGCAGTCTCAGCAGTTATTTGTTTCTTTTGCTTTGAGTTCTCAGGGCAAGCCTGTGTCAAAACAAACTATTTCTAAGTGGATTGGGTTTTGCATTGCTTTCTGTTATTCCCATCATGGCAAGGAGATTCCAGCTGGGATTAGGCCTCATTCCACTAGGGCTACTGCCACTTGACAGCTTTTGAGGGGGGTGGCAACCAAGGATATTTTGGAGGCAGCTACTTGGAGTTCAGTGCATACTTTCTCTAGGCATTATCACCTACCACTTTACTCTAAATCCAGGGCTGGTTTTGCCACTGCTGTTTTGCAGGGCATTTTGGCAGCTCCTGCTTCCTTATAGTTTGGCCATCCTCCCTTACCTCTGCTTTGGGATTCTACCCAAGTGTAAGGACTGCAGCAATGTGAGATGAAGAACATAGTACAGTTTTGTACCTACCATAAATGTAGATGTTCGAAGATCCACATTGCTGCAGTCCAATTTACCCTCCCTCCTTCCCCTCTGTAGTTAGAGGTGGTTGTGTGGGTTGGGTTGTAAATATTGTGTATATTGTATATTTTGTACATATAATTAGTGCTAGGGTGGTTGGTTGTTTGTTTGCTGTCTTTTGGTTTTGACCTTTATTTTTAGGGTCTTCTGACATCTGGGGCAAGAAAAGACTGAGGATATGACGTCGGTCATGCGCATTTGTACCCTGACGTCCTGATGTCAGTCAAATGCGCCTTGACCGACGTCAGCCTTATACTTTGATATTCGGGCCGACCGAGGACAGCGGACTACCCAAGTGTAAGGACTGCAGCAATGTGGATCTTCGAACATCTACATTTATGGTAGGTACAAAACTGTACTTTCCCACTCTATCTCTTTCATTGTTAATGTGTCCCATTTGGCATTGCATGCATTTGTTGTATCCTTGTCTCAGGAATCTCCAGGCCTCCATCTTCTTGATGAAGCATACCCTGTTTTCCTTACGGGTAATAACAAGGTTTTCTGGATAGTACAGTCTAGCTCAAAACTGTAAGAGTTCCCAGCTTTTTCTTTGTTTGAAGTGTTCCACTACTAAATGTAATGTGCATTTTTCCACCAGACATTTATTCCGTCTGCTGTTTTGTACAATCTACTCTTTCATTCAAAAAGACAACTACCAAAAGTACATATCTAGGACGTTACAAGTCTTCCTTGTGCCTTCCCATTCTTTCAGCCATTTTGTTGCAGACAGGTGTGTGAGTAAGAGAGAATTATTTTGTGGATGATCAAGGTTATGAAACACACAGTTCTTGACTGGCTGGTCTTTCTGGGATACCTAAAATGTGAATATTATCATGCCCTGAGCAATTTTTTAAATCACCTAATTTGATATGAACACTTTTGTCAAAACCCTGCCTTTTCTGGTCTTTTCTACAGTTTACTTTTATTTTGTTAGACTTTATCTGCTAGGCAGTCTGCTTTCTCATCCTAAGCTGGCTAGTCCATCACTGAAGATGATGACACTATATATGTTACTTAGCTTCTCTGTTATTCCTGTGGGGCTTGCACTGGATGCTTTTTTACTAAGAAACTCAAGTGGCGAAGTCATAAACACTATTCAAACGGTCTCAAAGCCTTGTCCCTCTTCTCTGTTTTATATAGGCTACCAAAGAGTGATCTCTGCCTCATGCAGAGACCCTCAACAGACCCTATCCTGTTAGACATATTGCACATTTGCAAGTCCAGTGGGGACTTAAACACTCACTAAAGATATCTGTTGTAGGGACATGTATGTTTCACAGAGAATATCACTTCTTTTAATTTGCCTTTCTCTCCACACTTTTGAAGCATAATCTAGAAGAATGTATAGGTAACCACAGATTCAACTCTGGTTTAACACCATTATCCCTTATAGACAGGGCTAACAAAATGCTCTGCTCATCTCTAAGTTATTTTTACTGAAACTGTAAGGGCTAAAAACTTAATGGGAATTTATAGCTTGGCTTCCAAAGATCCTCACAGATCAATAACCTAGTAAGTACCTATGAGCCTATAAACAAGGAACTACTTTTCTTTTTACATTTTTCCAATGTAACTTTAAACCCAATCTGATCTCAGCAGATAAAGGCAGTAATAAGGCATTCTTTAATCACATCAGAAAAAAATAAGATAAAAGGCTAACGAGTTCTATGAATTATAAATGTCTGCATTAATAAATATATGCTTATAGGATACAAAAATAGGTTCATAGGAGACGTCTAGGCTAACAGCTCAAGAGCCCTTTCAAGCCTTGCCAGTTTTACCCAGATTTTACCCAGTTTTCTATCCCTAGAAGAAAGGTAACAGGGGTCAGCAATTAGGGTTTTGACAATTTTTACAGACTGCCTCCATCCATAAGGAACATGGGCACCACTCCAGGAGTGAACTTGCAATTTCCCATCCATTGGTCCAGACTGAGCTTAAAGATGGTCAGGGAAAGGCTCTGCTTCACATTAATAGGAAGCATGTGCTAGAGGAGGGGCAATCTCTGGGACATATATCTAGCTTTCTAGCTTAATATATTCATGAAAGGGTTTAGATCCTAGGAGCAGGTAACCCTCATGCAGTTAGTTTTGCAAATGTGTAACATTTCCGTCAGGGCTGGGTCAGAGACTGTCTTGTAAGTCAGGCACAGCTAGGTTCATAGGTTCATACTAGGCTATCTGCCCTAGGGCATTTATAACCTAGCCAGAGTGTGTTTGGCTTTCGCCACCCATTTTAAATTAATTTTGCTATGCCCTTTTTCGAGGTTAGTATACTGTGCCTCTGTCTAACAGTGACACAGAAGTGATACCCAGGGTAACCCTACGATCTCCCATCCACTCATCAAGATTACTCTTGAAGAGAGTCAATAAGGGACTCTGCCTAACCTGGACTGGGATTTTATTCCAGAGTGAAGGGAGCCTCTGGGTTATGAATCTGTCCCTCCAGCATGTCCTATTTATTTCAGTGCTGAGGTTCAAGTCTCTCGAGCGCGTAGCTCGATGGGATTTGGATTTTCTGAGGTGCAGCATGTCCATTAATTCTGGGTTGGACATTGCTTTAGGACATGGCTTTATACGTCAGGCACAGATCACCTCTGAGCAGGCGGTATGCCACTGAGTAGAGCTGGAGTTTCTTTAACCGGGCAGCATATGGCATCTGTTTGAGCCCTTTGATCCTCTTGGTGAGGTACTTTTGGGGTCTTTCCAGTTGCTGCAGGTGTCTGGTAAGGTACATCCCAAAAGGGGCATTGTACTCAATTATGGGCCTGATGAGTATTGAGTAAAGAGGCACGATGACCTCCCCTGATCTAGATGCGAATCCCTTCATGATTAGGTGGGCTATATAAAATGTTTTTCTAACCACTTTGGCCACATGGTTGTCAAATGAGAGATTGCTATCAACTTGGTCCCCAGGTCCCTAATTACTTCTTCTGTACTTAATGGATTACCACCTATGTGGTAATTTGTGGGCACTTTGTTTTTGCCAAAGGGAATGACTATACACTTTTTGGCATTTAGCTTGAGGCCATGGCTCTGGCACCAGTTGTCTGTTTCTATGAGGCCCTTTTGGATGATGCTTGTGTCGGCTGGAGAGTTGATTATGGCACCCAGTTTGCAGTCATCTGCGAACTTGGTCAGCCACAGTCCTTCTGTGTTGGCCTGTACCTCCGAGAAATATATACAGAACAAGAGAGGTCCCAGGACTGAGCCTTGTGGGACCCCACTTGTAACTGGTTTGGAGTCTGACATGGCTCCAGCAATTCTAACCATGTGGGTTCTGTCCTTGAGCCAGTTTGCAATCCATCTAGTGACATAGGGGTTTATATTTAAGCTGGTGAGCTTATCTATAATGCCCGAGTGGGGTATTGTATCGAAGGCTTTTGCGAGGTCCAGGTAGGCTGTGTGGACCACCTTCCCCTCGTCAATGGCCTTGGTGACTGTTTCAAAGAAATAGACCAGGTTTAAGAGGCAGGATCTGCCCTTAACAAAGCCGAACTGGGTAGGATCCAGTGTCTGTAGGTCCCCAATATCTTTATTTATGAGGTCCATGATGATCCTTTCCATAGCTTTGCAGACCAAGCTAGTCAGGCTTATGGGGCGATAGTTTCCAAGATCCGTTGAGGCACCACCTTTGTGGAGAGGGGCCACTGTTGCTGTACGTTACTCTTTGGGTACATATCCTGTAGTAAGGCTGAGATTGAACAGTAGTTTTATATTTGGGTTTAGCTCTTCTTGGAGTTCATGTAGGATGCAGCCCGGGACACCATCTGGTCCCATTGATGCTGTGTTTTTTTGCTTTGGAGAGGGCGGCTCTTACCTGAGCATCTGAGATGTCAGGGGGGCAGCACTCTGCTGGGATAGATATTTGCCCTTTTGGTGGGGAGGGGGGAGGGGTTGTGCTGAACCTGTCCGCTAGGATGTTGGCAATGTCTGTGGGTTCGGTGTATTTTTTGTCATTTTGGACTAATTCTGAGCATATCTGGGAATTCCCACCCAGGTTCCTAACATAACTAAAGAAAGCCTTGTGATTATCCATAGTGTCCTGTGCAATTTTTCTCTCAAAGCTGGCCTTAGACGACTTTATGAGTGCCCGTAGTTTTTTGCTAATACTAATCAGAGATGCCTTCCCTTTTTGGGATTTTGCTCTGTCATGTAGTAGCTTCCTCCTTCTATTGTATAGTTTGTTTATGGCTGGGGTCCACCATACAGGACGTCTGCCTTTGGAGGATTGGGTCTTGGTTTTATTTGGGATTGCATGATCCATGCATTCCTGAAGGTGTTCATAGAATGTGTTTATAAAGGATTCTGCGGTCTGGGCCGTATTTTCCACAGGCCCGGGGGCTTTGGAGGATTCCACCTCTGTTTTGAGGAGTGTGAAATTTGCTTTAGAGAAGTTTTTCACTGTGGTTTTCTGGGCAGGGGGTGGGGTCGGGATGTGAGTATCCAGTGAGATTAGTTTATGGTCTGATCTTACCAGTGAGGGATACACTTCTGGTCTGGAGCATAGAATCCCCATGTTGGTGATGATCAGGTCCAGTATGTTTTCCCCTCTTCTGGGAGTGGTAACAAGTTGTTCCATAGCATTTGAGTTTATAAATTCTAGGAACCTTTGGGCTAGGGTGTTGGAGCTAGAGTAATGCTCCCAGTCTATGTTTGGGTAGTTGAAGTCGCCCAATATAATGGTGTTTGGAGAGACCTTCATATTTTCCAGTGTTCTCAGGAAGGCCGAGTGGGGTTTCTGGGTTTGGGAGGGTGGTCTGTAGCAGGCTATAAACTGGAAGGCAGTTTTACCCACTGTTAGTTGCACATGGATAGTCTCTGATGCTTCGTGCTGTGCCACCAACCTGGAGGTGTGGGTATCTTTGACGAATATTGATACTCCCCCTCCTTTTGTGGTTCGGTCCAAGTTTTGGGGCTGAAAAGCATGGTATGAGGTATAACCTGGTAGTGCTGGGGTGCTCTCGGGAGCCTTGAACCAGGTTTCTGTTACTGCACAGATATCGATGTTCTCCATGCTAAGGAGAGTTTCGAGTGCATGCATCTTGAGGTTTAGACTTCTGGCGTTGAGTAGCATTACTCTTAGTTTCTTATCCCTTGTGATACCTATGGAGGTGGGTTTGTCTTTTGAGCCTTGCCTAAAAAATCACTCCTCAGTAATCGGTAGGAAACTGAATACAGTGATAGGGCTTTTAATCGGTCAATATATGAAATGGTGGTTATACCCTGTATTTTTTTTGGTGAGAAACCTCTGAGGACGCTCTAACTGTTTCAGGTACCCAGGTACATTCCAAATGATGCATTGTACTCGATTGTTGGTCTGATGAGCACAGAGTATAATGGTGCTATGACATGTTTAGATCTGAACGCCATGCCCTTACTTACAAGCTGAGCCACATAGAAGGATTAACTCACTACAGTGGACACATGGTATTCAAAGTTCAGATTACTATCTATCTGAATACCCAGATATCTCACCACTGTGTCCATTCTTATGGGAGGATGAATAGGTCTATAGGTAGGTACTAGGCTAGCTGCCCTTACAGGGCTTTTTAAGCCATGTCAATTTCCATTTAAAGGTGAGAATCAAACCCTGTGCTTTGTGTCTATCAGGTAAATACATTAACCATTGTGCCAACCCCCAAGATAGGTAACCTTAAGTAAAACTTTGTGGGAATACACAGTAAATAAGATAATCAGCAGAAAAAAAATGAGACGCTACTTAGCTTTTAAAAATATTCTTGTTATAAAACAAGTATAGACTAAATAAAGTTAAGAAACATTTGACAGAAAAATTTCTGAATGGAAAATGTAATTTGGTTTGCTTTCAAAGGTTGAAAGCAGTTAGAAGGTATGCTTTAATTGCACAAGAAAACTGAAAATAGAGTAATCACCTCTCCATAGGACATAGCAAATGTGCTGCAAACTTCACAAGAGCAGAGATGCTTCACAGAGTTCCATTAGGACTAGGGGAAACATTATATAAATGCAGATGTGATAATTATAAACTCATGCATACCTCTCAGCTGGTACAATTTGAACATAGTGCTGTGATTTTGGCCTTCAGATTTAACATTTTTTCCTCCTAGATTTACGTTCTACATTCCTGTTAAGATCAGACCAGTTTTTGAGTACATACATTTAATAAATTCAGCCTATACAAGGATCCATTACCACTAAATCTATAGAGTTTAATGTATAAAGACTTTCGATTGTGAAAAATAAGAAAGTAACCCCTGCTATGATTTGTCAAGGCAAGTGCAATGATTTTAATGCTTCGAGATCGAGAGGTATGAGCTCAAATTCCATGGAACCAGACATATTTCTAGGGATTCTTTATGCAAAATCAAAACAGACTTAAATAACCCTATTTTTAAGCATGTTAAACAAAATGTTAGCATATAGGCATATTTCTAGCTAATAGTGATAGGCTATAATGGTACCAATTCACAAAACGGGAGTTACTTCAAACCAAAACAATTTTAGGGTAAACAACTTGACCAGTGTTCAGTACAGTGCATAATAATGGGGAAAGTTATAATGGAGCTTATCCAAAATTAAACAGGCATTAGGGATCTGCTTTTGTTAGACATGGAACAGTGTGGGTACACTAAAGAGCCAACTTGCCTTTTGAATCTTGCAGCATTCTTTGAAAAGTAAGAGTAGTGCTTCATGAAGGGCTACCAGACCATGTTGTCTAACCTTGATAAAGTGTTCAACAGCATTGCATTTAAGTGAGTAATTCACAAATTAAAAACATTAAATGCCATTCCATGTGCAAAACATAGGTTAAGCAAAAGTCAACATGGTGGTTATCTGCCTGCCCATGTCTAGTCACTCTTAAGGGAAATCTCCAAACAACCTGACCAGCATTATTTTAAACATCTGAAGGTCACACATTTCCTGCACTTAACATTTCACTGCATTGGGACTGCTCATGTTGTACACTGACTGTATTGTGGGACTGGAAAAGAGGTTGACAGTGAGTTTATTTTTATTTTCCACTTTCTCCCTCTTTTCCACATTTGTTTGACTTTAAAATAGGCAGACTTAGAGATCAGGGATATGGTAGGCTGACTGTAAACCAAAAAATATGGTCATACGGTAGTCCCCCATGAAGACATTTCATACTTATAATAGTTGGGCCCAGCTCTGTAGCAAAGAAGAATGAAGCCCTAACTACAGCCTAGATAACCTGAATTGGAATAGTGGCTTGAAACCTGGGACTGTCCATTTGGGGAGAATGGCAGTGAACGGTCAACATTGTTTTGCATATCCTGGGGAAGAGAACAGTAATTCTGTTCAGCTGATCACCGCCAAGCAAGCAGAAGCTTTCAAGGCACTGAAGTTATCAAAACCTGGGATGTGGGCTTGGCAGCCCCAAGCCAGGGACTGAAGTTGTTATCTCATGTGAGTGGTAGCACATATGTACACAGGGAGGATATAGGAGGCCTTATGGTGATGCAGGTGCTCACATCAGCTGCCAGACACAAATATAGGGCTTATTAAAAACATAGCCATTGTCGTATTACCAGTGAGGTTACAAACAGCTTCCACTGGTGCCTGGATGACAGCCCTCATGTTGGATGCCACCCTAATGCTGGGAATTCCTCAGTTGTAGGGAAACAACTGGGTTTATGCCTTGTGCACATGCTTGCTGCTGAGCGGCATGTAGTCAAGTGTACATGCTTAAGGAAAAAAGTCAAAAATTATATTTGGGCTGCCTTCTGGGGCACAGGCTTAGCAGCAATGCATGGAAGTCAGTACTCTGGGCTGTACTGAGAGGAGAACATCCACCTGCTGTGTAACTGTCTCTGTGGCATAAGGTGTAAGTGCCCTGACTTTAGAGATGGAACACAAGTGATCCAGAGTTCAAATCCAGATAGCACTTTGGGTGTCAGAATGCAATTTCTAACCACATTTTGATTAGGAAGGTAACACTACATACAAATGGCTATCTTAGTTATGTTTATTGCAAGAAATGTTTTAATGCTTTGACAAATACATTTTTCTAAGTAGTCACAATTTAATTAGGAAACAGATTTGAATGTGCGTGTAACTGTTTAGTGGGATAATTATGATGATGAATTAGAAATACACTTGCTTATCTATGATGGGCAGAATGTTTAAGTTAAAATCATCTTCACTTCTCACATAGCTTAGCTCTGTGTTTAGGACAGTATGTTTAGTGAAGTGTGTATGTATATACCCCAAACTCTGTTAATCAACTCATGAAAGTATGTCCATCTGACATGCCTTTACAAACAGTAATAATGCCTCTTTCATGGGAATGCATTTTACAGGGCTTCCTAAAGTCACACATATACAGGCCCATGCGAAGCATAGGTGCATTCATAGTGAATGCAGTTTCTTTGTAATGAAGAGGCTGAAAGGGAGTTCTCCTGTAGTACTGATACATAATCACTTGACTTGAAATGTATGCATTATCTCTTCCTTAGGTTTGATTCCTGCATTGATCAAGTACTTTTTACAGTGTGTAATTCCTGAAAGTCATGTGCCAAGTCATCCCACTTAACCTCCAAAACACCAAAGATAACAATCAAAGCCATTGAGCCTGTCAATGGTGACCATTTGAAAAAGTGTGAATGGGCTGATCATTACTCATGGCAAATCTCACTGCTGTGTTTCACACTTTCATTGCTGTTTGATAAAATCCATTTTTCTTTGTTTGCAAATGTCTGTCTGTGCTTTCCATTGTGCAGATGTAGTTGGCATTCTTGTGTGTGTTTGTGCAGTAACTGTTAAAAATAAAATTCGAATCTGGTACCACTTCAGACTTAGAGTTGCTACTTGACTTCTGTAGGCATGGCTGGTGTGGGAGAAGAAAGTGCTGAATTTAGAACACAGAGATGGGGTGTTAAGGAGTCCAGGATTATTGTGGCACTCCTCTTGTGGCTCTACAGCCATATACTGCTGTAAGAGGACTGTACTGGGGTCTCAGTATAAGACTGGGCCTTGGAACAGTTTAGCCAAGGCTTTCTCAAGTGCAACTGGCATCCCATGCATCACCACTATCTTGACCTGAAACGGTGCAAAAAGGACCTCCTTAGCTGATGGAAGGGAGAGTTTAGAATTGCTGACATCCCTCAGTTGTGTAAGTATACTTGCCCATCAGTATTAAATTATATAGAATGCAGGACACAGCCAAGACTGTTATCCAGTATGCTTTCATGTCTCTTCTTCTCTGTTCTACAGCTGCTGAAGACATTGCAGCAAACAGGGAGGTGCACCAAAGTAGGTTAACTCACCTCCAAGAGGCACAGGCTATGTATGCATCAGGTCTTACTTTTATGCATACAAAAACTGACATGCAGCACAGAGAGAGAGAGGGACCAACCACTGTTGATCAGCCTATCATCCCTTCACAGGTTGCAGCAGCAGCACCCAGCTCTTCAGGGTCGCCTCCATAGCCTCTGCTCTACCTGCCCCATCTGCATCATGTAGCTCTGCCCTGGAAGCTGGTGCACTGGTACCCTCTGGGAGTAGTATTAGTGGAGGTGGTGATTTTGTCACCCACCAAGAGCTGACAGGGCTGGTGGAGTGTATAATAAAAAGGGGCCTCTGTGTCTGAATTGACCATGTATAAAAGGTGCTTCATCACATTGCCAAGACCATGCCACATTGAGCACTGACACAGGAAACTGAGGCAGAAGACAATAATGACAGTTCTGAGGGTGAGGAGTAGATTCTTACTGTTCTCAGACTTGATGTGGGTGCACCTCCAATGTCCCCTACCTCTCCCCAAGCATGGTATCCCCCACCCTTTTTTGTCTATCACCATCCTTGTCTGTCTTGTTTGCCCTGTATGTTTGTGCCTGATTCCTCCCCTAACCTTCATGCCTGGCCCTCACATTTCTAAGTGCCTTCCCCAACACTCCCGCCTTCCCCAACACTCCTCTCTCTTTGAAAGTAAAAGAGAGTAAAAAAATGGGCATCTGTCCCACAAAAAAATAACAACCCATACATAATTCTCCACTTAACCTCTGTGTCCTCTTGACACACCTGATTTGGTACAGTTGGCTGTACAGCATTATTCTGTTTTTGTCACTTGCCCTTGGTGTGGTGACAGTCCAGATTTAGAAAGTAATGTCTACACTTCTACATTTACCTTTTGTAGAAGTTAATAGCTATGGTTCTCTCCCACTATCTTACTGCAAATTCTAGTCTTTCCCCTATGTCCTGTCCTCTGCTTGTTCAGTCAGTTTTCAACTTTCCTATCAATCCCTTTTTCACAGATTTAATCTGGTAAAAAATAGAATCACACACAACACATATAGTCAGAAATGGCCCATAAGAAAACCTTCACTTTTCATCTTGTCTTTGCATGAAGTTTGGCATCACACACCAATGCCGAGTGACGGTGAATGGCTGTTCATGTCCTATGACAAAACCTGGTCAGTTGTTGCCATCATCTGCAGTAGTCCTGTTATCTTTCCACCAAGGTGCTTAAATATGCTGCATTATCAGAATACAGACTAAAGGCAGAGTAAAGGAAATCACTGGCAGCAGTTACTCAACCAGTTCTTCGACTATTGGATGTGGCCAAGTGCAACATCCTCTGTGGTGTGCTGACATAAATCAGTTGTGTAAAGATTCATTTTTGACCGTAGCATCAAGGGTTTGATTCCAGATGTATGTCACATTATTTCTTACTACAATGTTGTACTTCTGTGATATGTTTCATGACGTATATCTTACTTTTTATCCAGTTAAACATTTACTAACACATCCATGACCATAAGGAAGATTTAGTAAACCACCTTTATTCTACTCATGTCTTCATCAAAGTTTGTCTGCCCTACAGCTTCTTGATCCCCAGAGCCATCACTTACAGATACAGAGCTGTCAAAGAACAAATATTGATTTTCACAAAACTTTCAACATCACAATATCTTCTCTGACACAGACTGGGAAGCTAATCCTATCTACAATGCAGTGTCACAGTATAAAAGTCTGACTTCTTCTGTGGCGCTAGATTGTGTAAACAGATAGGTAGGGAGTTGTAATCTCACAGCAGTCAGTTTATGTGTTTAGAGTCTTGTAAATATGACTTTAACTACTGCTAGCCTCAATAAAGTAGCAGCCCTGAGAAGCTTTTACATTGCAAGGTGAGCCCACATCAGTGTCAGGCACTTCTCGTAAAGTAATGTTCTCTGCAACACAACTCTGATATTATCCTATATAAAGTGCACTCTCACACTATGAAAGTAAGACTTCAACAATGGCGATTGTGTAAATACATTGGGAGGGGGTTCTAATCTCACAGCAGTTAACTTGTACGCATACAGTTAGGTGTGATCTGACCTACTGTTGGCTTCAGTAAAGTAGAAGCTTAGAGTTAATTTTACACAGCAGGGTGAGTCTATGTCAATGTCAGACCCTTCGCCCAACATCATCTTCTCTGCCGCACAACACTGGTGTCAACCACTATAAAGTGCACTTTCACATGATAGAAGTTATTTTGTGGTGGCACTTTTGTTGAATACTGTGCTCTCTAGATAGTATAACTATACAGGCAGGGGGTTCTCACATCAGTAACTTCTGTGTGCGACAGTGGGTACATAGCATCACTGTACAATTAATTCAGCAGTTGTGCTCCTTTGACTCCCACTCATGAGAAACACATCATCATATCAATTCTGCATTCCCTTTTTGCACTGTCCACAAACACATACTGTCTGCAGCACACTGATGAGGTCATCATTTCAGTAATACACACTCATGCCATTAAAGTCAGACCTCTTCTGTGGTGCATGCAAATAATACAGCTGTGTGCAGATTGTGTGACTTGATAGATAGGGAGTTTGAATACAGCAATGAGACTCCTGATTTTGTGTGTGTGTGTGTGTGTGTGTGTGTGTGTGTGTGTGTGTGTGTGTGTGTGTGTGTGTGTGTGTGTGTGTGTGTGCGTGTGTGAATGGCTGTAAGAGTGTCTTACATCTGTCAATTTTGAGAACATTTACAATTCCACATAGCTGTAGAAGTCATTTTTTGCACACACATCTCCATTGTGTGATGATGTGGCTCACATGCAGTCAGACTTCTCCTGTGGCATGTGCATATAATACCCTTGTGTTTAGACTGTTTCAGTACATAGGTAGGGAGTTTGAATACAGGAATGACTGTTGCCTCTGTGAGGGGGTGTTTCTTCCTCTTACTTTCCAGAACAGGCTACAAATACATACACGAGGTAAGTATCTCTATACAGCGTGCTTCTGCTGAGTGACCACTTTTTAGCAGAAACATTAAGGTAATAGCGAATGGTGATGTCATCCATTGAAATATGCAGTGTCACAGTTGTAAAATAAATCTGTAGTTGCACTTGTGTTTTAGCAAACCTTCATTAGCCTATGATGTTAGCTATATATATATTTCCTGTTACAACAGTTTACTCTACATTCCTTTAGAAAGGCTGTACTGAAGACTGATGCGTTCATTTGAATAGATTGTCATTCCATAACAGTTGTAGTGAAACACCTCCTCAAGACTGAGGACATGAGAAGATGTAATGTATGTTGTTGCCTGAGTAAGCCATGTGTTTCAATAGGGTCTGTATCACCAGATTGAATGTTTAGATTATCGAATACCTAAACATCAAACTGGTAAGACCAAAACTGAAAACTGCAAATGGTGCGGGGAAAGACTGCCATTGGCCACAAAATAACCCAACAAAACACAAATTTAAACCCAAATGAAGTGGGGGGGGCTTTGGTACCACACCCCTCCTAACTAAATATACCAGCTCCAAGATTACTCTACAGTAGACAAAACAGCAAAATCTGGCTAATGGACAAGTAAAATCTTTCCCTGCGTTAAATCAGCCATTCACTGTTTTCTACTTTCGGTCTTACCAGTTCAATGTTTAGGTGTTCGATAACCTAAACATTTGATCTAGTGATATAGACCCATTTCGATATGGGGTTATATCTGCATTGTATGTAATTGCTGTTCTACTGTCACAGTAACTGCAGGGACACATATTCCTTGATTCATGCACATGGTAGAATGGTTTCACATAATCACATATTTGACATTTGGATCATTTATACCATGGCACATTCATTGATTCCACTATGGTGTTGATTTTTTGTGAGCATTTGTGTCCCTAACTGTTCTGCATGAAAGAAACCCCCCGAAGTTATACTTTGTATGTATAGAGTGGCAGAGGCCTTCCCTATCCATTTTAATGGGTAAAAACTATGGTAAAATAAATAACAACTGATTGAATGACTTCACATTGGTGGAGTTCAGCAACTGTGATAATAGTTCCATTGTGGTTCATGTGATTAATATCCCTATTGTTAGTTGGAGGGGTCATCCAGCTTGATGTTCATTTCTAGAATAGGAATTCATTTTGTGTGAATGTACTGACATCAAACAACAGTCATTACATCACATCCGTCTTATCCCTTGATATGTTGCACAAACACATGTAAATGTAGCTTTGGATTTCATGGCAGTAGATATTTGATCTGCCAATGTCATGGTGAGAATGCTACTGTGACACATGCAATGAGTACTACATTGTACATGATTGTGCTCCAGCTCTTGGGTGGTATGTGTACAAACATACAGAGAAACCTTCCTTGACCATGGAACATTGATATAGGCCTGATCACAATTGTGTGCACATGAAAATATTCATTTAATTGCCATCAGTCTGACATGCAGATATGATATTCATTATCAGGGATCCTTTCTTAGTTCACACATTAATTTAATTTATTTGTGACAATACCCATAGTTTTCTCCTGTGGCACATGCCGACAATGCACAGGTCTGGAGAATACATTGCATCATAGTATGGTGTTTGCATCTGTTCTTATCTGTCTGCACAGTAACTGTGTCAGGCCAGACTGTCTTACTCAAAGGTATTGCATATGTTACACTCTGCTCCGACATTTGTAATACCACACACACCTACATATGGGATGCATAACCATTAGCATATTGAATTGCATAGTTCACTTCAAGTGTGACCCTCCTTGTACACGTTTGGCCTATTTCTGTGGTACAAGCAGTTAATACACAAGTCAATGATAACATTGATGGGGTGGGTTCAGTCCATGCAAAAGGAGATTGTGGCTTCTAAGCCATTCCTATTTTCCATCACCTTATATTGACAAAATGCACATTATACAAACATCCCATAATCTATGTACTGAACTTGCAAACTGTGGTATCAACTGGATTTTAATGACATTCATGTGTCATGTAATCCCGTCTGTTACAATGTTAATTTGTGTAACTCTTACATTCTGTAATATGATGTTTGCTTTTATTTGCCTATATTTGGTCAGGAATTGTAACCACCATTAATTATTATGATGTACGTATTGCAAAACTTTATTATTACACAAGTGTCTTTGTGACATAAGCACCTTTACAACAATTACCCTACTATAATTTGAACATTTGCCCTCCCCTCTTACACATTTCTGTATACATCTCTTTGATTTCTGTGCACATTGTCCTCAGTGCACTTTTCCTATCTGGTGACCCATTTACTGTAGTTGCCTTTGCCATTTCCCTTACACTCTTACTTCTTCCTGTAATCATATGTTTGAATTATGTCCACGTTACACTCGGTACACTCTCCCTGCCTTGTACAACTTGCATTATTTGTCCTATGTAGCATTTCTTGCTGTCAGCACAAGCGCACTTAACAGGTTTGCCCATAGGTAAGCCTGTTTGTTTACTGTGTGCTTGTGCTGCCCAACATGATTTCCTGGCCATCAGCGCTGTTGCTGCCACAAAACACATGCTTGCACGATTGTGCATGAATCCCACAGCTAGTTTAAACTGAAGAGTTTCACATTCCAAAATATGTTTCCATGAGCCCCTTTCCCTCCTAATATACCACCAACATATTCCTGTATGTCTCTGACTTATCTTCATCAACTTCTTTGGTATGTAAAGATATTTATGGAGACAGTTCCAAGTAAATTTCTGAAATGTACTTGACTTTCTGATATATCTATGATCCTGGTATATACCCACCCTAAACGTTTCATTATTGAACTCTGTTCTCCGATACCAGATGACTTTTTGCTGCATACTATTCCTTTAGTTCTGTTAATGCCTTGTAGGATTTATTTATAATTCTTTTGTGTAAGGATTCCATCAATAAAGCCTCAGTTACAAGGTCCACTATGTCTGGTTTGTTTTGAATTGAGACAAGTATATGCATTATATCTTTGAGTTCATTTTCCAATCCCCAATTAGTACGTTAAGTTTTTTATTAGTTTCTTCCCAGCTCACTATATCATTTCCCATATGATGTTCCCTTTAGTTAGGCATCTTATTTTTTTTATTCATTTATTTTACATTTGTTTACCAGGAGAGTCCGACTGGGCATAAAACCCTTTTTCATCAGAGGCCCAGGGAGAAAAGCTCAATTGTTAGTAAAATATTTCGTTAGTAGAAAGAAAATTGTATAATACAATAAAGAAAAAAACAGTAACAGACATTCATAACGGTAAAAAGACTAGAACAGAATAAATTAGTCAAGTGGGAGACAAGACCAATAATCTTGTATAACAATGCTTCTAGAAGACAGTTCTTACAGTAGTAGCAGGTAGTGACATTGTATACAATAAGAGTGCAATTACAATACTTAGTCTTATACACAGGTAGCATAGCAAACTGAAGACTTAAAATTTGCTCGATATTAACAGTGAGAAGGAAAAAAAAACAACATAAGGTAGTCATATGGCTTAAATTCAATGCTCATTACATATGCAATTAAATTTTTAAAATCAGCTAGTTCCATGATTTGGGCAACCCATGCCCAGTACATGTACAAGTCCAAGAATTGGTGAGGTGGGCTTTAATGTGATGCTTGAAGTTTTTAAGCTAGTTATAGTTCTAATTTCAAGTGGTCAGGCATTCCACAGTTTAGCAATGTAGTAGGAGTATAGAGAGTCACCTGAGCTATTTTTACTCCTAGTTTCTTCAATTAGAGCTTTATTAGTGGATCTTAGTGGACAGGGTTGGGAGGATGGCCTTATGGTTAAGGTGTTTGCCTTACAAACACAAGGTACAGGGTTTGAGTCTCACAAGGGATAATTGGCTAGACTTAAAATGGCTCACAAGGGCAGTTAGCCTAGAACTAATCTATGAACCTATGGGGATCTTAAGTTTACCCCTCCATTTGCATCATTTTTTGTCACTCTAATTTTTTTAAATTTGTATTCCTAAGTAGTATGCCATAATCCAATTGAATGTGGGAAGAGTTATGCGATATTTGGTATTCAACTTTTATGATAACTAGTATCCAGATTTTTCGTTGGCTATACCTAGGTACAAAGGGGATTTGTAACGATTTTCACTGTCTGCAGATTGATAGGTATGTTTAGCAGTACAGATAGTCATACAGAAATAATGTTGCACAGCCAACTATTACTTTATATGAAATATAACTGTTTTTGTCTAACACCACAGAAAGCTTATTTCTGCTTCCTGGCCCATTTTTCAGAGGTAAACAAATTAGCATGATTTGTTCAATTAAGTTAATGATGTTGGCTTTGTACAAAGCAGATGCATAAGATTAATCACTTCATAAAATGGTCCAGCAAATGAGTTTAAAAGTGATTTGAAAGTTATGAAAACTTATTTTCATCTGTACTCCTTAATGAAATGAAGAAAATATGTAGCACCAGTGTACAATGGCACTGCTTCCAACGGGTACTCTAGTTTCCTCCTACATTCCAAAGACGTGCATCTGGAGCATTTCTCCCAGGCCTCCGCTGAAAATAGGCTATGTCCTAGTCAGACTTTCCTGGGAAACAAATGTTAAATAAAAAAATAAATAATAATAAATAAATTAGAAAAGAGCACTGAGCTGTGTACCTAGGGGTACATTGTGTATGACCCTGAGCAAATCACCTAATTAGACAGTGCTTCTTTCAGGGGGCACTTGTGGCCACTGGGCTTATCTGGTTAACAAGTCTGTAAAATAAAGAAACAGTCTCCATTTTCTGTACACTTCGCAGTCATTCTCATTGCATGAATAAGCCAACACCTGACAACATCTACTAAGCTCTTCAGAATTGTCTTCTCTTTCCTTCCCAGACTTCTGTCAAATCACATCGTTCTATATGCCTCCTAAAATCTGTCTCTCTTTCACAGTTTGGCACACCTCACTAATATGGTCCTCCATCTCATTCTCTTTACCTTTTTTTTCAGGTAACCATTAATCATTGCAGGACATAATCCAACCTTCAGACATTACTTAATCATCCTCCTCTACTTCTTTTCTTTCACCCTCTGTTAACCAAAAATGCACAGCCTGTAGTGGTCTTTTGATATTACCTTAGCCTCTGAATTTCATACCTACCGTGTTTTATTCCGTGCTTCTTTTACATTTGGGTATTTCCAGATTAAAATGGGGCAGTCCTGTTTCCACCAAGCCATATCAGCAACATGCTCCCTCTCGTACATATTCTTTCTGCTGCAGGTATAGTCTGTGCTGTAATCTTATGTGTCCTAGAATAACTTCCCTGAGGAATTTAAACCATTCGTCATTCATGATATAGACTCATATTCCTCTTACTTTATGGAGGATGATTGAGTTGTACTCAACTAGACAATGTCTTTTCTTGCTGTTGAACTTACTGGAATCCAGAATGTCCAGAAATGATAATTATATTGTCCTGTAGGCAACTGGCAAGAGGACCAAACCAGCCAAAATGAGAAAAGCAAGAAATGTTTCCAGAGCAAAATAAACTCTAGAACAAGAACTGTTTAATCGTGGTATTTCAAAATATTGTTTATCCAGAATGCAACACAATGGTTTTAGAGATAGCCTGGTTAACAAAGGTGCAATAGAGTTGTGAAATATGAAACGTTGTTCACTACCTAGCTTTAATTAACACAGCACAGAGGTACTATGAACTGAATAACTGAAGTGGGTCTTGTAACTTCTTATAGTCTGGCGCGTTTATGTTGTATTATTTTAGTAGTCTAATGAGGACTGCAATCAAATATGTTAACTGTCCTATTTAGTTATATTTTTAGATAGTTTAATTTTATTTAGTTTAGATATTTATAAATGGGTATATTTTGTCTGCTTTATTGTTTGCTCACTCTTGTTAACTTGAATAAGTGGGAAAAGTTGTTTTGAGGACTAAGTGTGAGAAATGCATAGACTGATCAGTGCTGGATGATACACGAAGGATAACGGTAAGTAAAAGTATTTACATCCCGTGACGGATAAACATACTTATCACACCCCTTTACCAGAGTACACTGTTAGTATACATGTATTTGTGTGAATATACTTCCCAGTGTACACTTTTAATGTGTTTGCTTATGTGTCTGGCTCTATGTATTTATATCTATATAAGTATATATGCATGCATACATACAAATTTCTTCAGTCTTAAACACTGCTAAGCTGTTTAGATGTTGAAGTGACAAAATGCTATGAAACAGGTAACATGGTCAAATAATGTAATATCATGTTATGTCACTCTATAGATTTACCACCCTGCCTACAAGTGTAGAACAGCAAGCATGGCACCACATAACAACGCACATGGTACATTCACACCCCAAAAAGTAGCAAATCAATATTCATTCATAAAAATCAAAGCGACAGACTCTATTAATAACATTAAGTCATAAAAATAAAACTAAATGTCATGAATTATTATTGTAATAGTAATCACAACAGGGCTACCCCACCATGAAACAGGAACGAGTGTTTATTGTAAATTGAGCATCAGCAATAGAAATGAGTCCACCATTTATTCAGCACAAGTGCAGAGAAACATCAGAAATCTTTCTTAAAGTTTCTCTAAGTAATTACGTTACAGTTCAACATTTTTTAAACACCTTTACTCCTCAGCATTGAAGGAGCACATCTTTTAGCCCTTTTTTGTGTGTGGGGAGAACACATCATAAGAAAGTAAACAGGTGACGACTATCACCATAGCAACAGTTAGAGATCTGTCTCTGCCTCACTACATGGAGACTTAACACCTTGCCTGCCCTCTCATACACTATAAAACTACCATATTGAGCAAAATAATATCAAACTACTAAAAATTAAAAAATAAAATGAAGCAGGTGTAAATTTAGGACTTTTCCTTTTTATAAGGACATACATCACCACGAAACAAAAAAAATCATCTGTCTCAATGTCCCAATGTTAGGAGTGTCCCTGGAAACATCTCCTCCAACTCAGCTCAACACCCAGTATAAATACAGATCTACAATATCTATCCCATAAGTGTGATACCTATTTTTGGCCCTTTGAGGACTACCAAATATTGCACTGATATTGCTTTCTAACACAAATAGCCAACAGCAGTTTTGCAGTTAGTTGTGCCAAAAAATACACATCATGACTGCCAACTACAAGATACAGTGTATTTATTTAAAAAATGCACACAGCAGTGCGACATACTGTAAACTACTGGCACACATACAACTTATGCACCGCACATTGGTTTAACCCAATGTGTCAGAAAAATCATGGAAGAACACTGACTTACTTTTACACAGTTATATTATTTAGAAAAAAATAATCTTTTTTTTAAATAATGTCACTGTGCAGTAGCAGTAATCCATGACTGAGTGTGGGTAATGTTGAGTTTTACCCGTTGTTGGCTTTGTTTAATCACTCAAGCAGCACGCTCATGATCAAACCACACCATCTGTGGGTAAATCCTGCATAACCCACACCCAGGCATGGATTATTGCTAAAGCAGTTACTAATAACGTTATATTGGAATCTCACAATGTGGCACGGATATTTAGTGTTACACTTTCAAGTATGTTTTAATGGAAGTTTATGATTCATTATTAATTGCATTTTGTGCATGAAAACTTAAGAATGTATGTGTAAATATTATTATTATTATTGTGTGAAATAATGCATTTCTGTAAAGCAAAATGAGAAACTGTTCCAAAAACTAAGGTACATTAAGAGGAATATCTTCAAAACGTATAAAGAAGCACTTTTCAAGCCTCACCAGTGGAGGATCTAAAACAGAAACACCTGCAACATACAAAAACACTGTAGAAGGAGAATACTGCATACTGTACACAAAACTGGTCACATGCAGTGCCTGTCCTCAGCTCTACAGAGGTAAAACAAACTGATGCCAGACACTCTCCAAGGCGTCAGTCAACCATGAGAGGTTCCTTATTGTACTTACTACTCATAACAAAAAAAATACCATTATGGTGAATGATTTCAGTTATCTTTATTAACTGGTACATCTGTACCTCAAAAGCCAGGTGTGCCCAAAGATTATGGGACCTATTAAATAGTAATTCCCTTGAACAAACAGCAGAGTAGCACAGTAGGATGTCAAACAATTTATGATATAGTTCTCACCAACACATCCCCCACTATCACTTATATAACATCACCATCTCTGGGTAAACAAACTAGTCATCTTCTCCTTTAAAGTCTCAAACCCTCCTGCAGTTAGCAGTTCTCAATTTATCGACTGCATACAGATCAAATTATTCAAACTCTATAATAAGCTTTCAAATTTTGCATGCACTGTCGTCAGTACTGAGGCATCTTCAGCAGCTGCTTATGAAACTGAATTCTACTCCCACCTAAAAAGGTTTGATATCGGGATATCATTTCTTATAAAGGTGTATAATTAATTCTTATTGGTTCCATATTTAGTGCATTGATTTTATATCCAGAGATACTACTAAACCTAGAAATCAATTCACAAATGTTTTGCATGATGTCCTTCAAGGATGCATCTGCAGTCATAACATATGGGTTGTCCTGCCTCAGGCAGCCCTTCGGTCGGCCGGATTCCAAAGTCTGGGTCTGGCCTCGGCTGATGTCGCACTTTCCCCGACGTCAGAGCATCTGGGGTATAAAAGCATCAGCCGACGCCATTTTCTTCAGTCTTTCTTGCTGCGCGGTGCCCGAAGCAGAAGCAGTTCACAAATGCCGGTCGGTCAGATCCTGTGATTCAGCTACCGAAGACTTCGAAAAAGCTAAGTACCCCATTGGGGACTCTTTCTTGCCTCAGCCGATGTCAGATAAAGTAAATAATTGTTTAACTTGTGGGAAACAAATACCTCATAAGGATTTCCACTCTTACTGCCTCCCTTGCTTAGGCCCAGACCACGACGTCTCGGCCTGTTCAGCCTGTGCTTCCTTCAACCGACGAACTCTTAGACGTCGGTCGGAGTTTGCAGAGGAATTCTTTGGGGCTAATTTCGCATATAAGATGCCGTCAGAGACCCCGACTTCGCATTTGGTGAAAAAACAGAAGGAAAAGGACTGACACTCGCAGCCCGCGGTTTCGGCTGAAACCACGGTTAGGCCTACTGCGAGTGTCTCGGTTTCGGCCGAAACCGAGTCCTCAGTACTTCCTTTAACCGAATCCACTCAACCGACCACCGCGGCCCTGGAGGCTCCGGCTGAGTCGGCTACTGAGCTACCTACTGAAACCAGTGTCCAGGAAATGTCCGACACCATTCCTTTGGACAACTCTACTCCTGCACGTGGTGCAGCCAGACCCCCTGCATCCATGTCCATTAAGGCTTTTTCCAGGGCAAAATATTTAGTGCATTGATTTTATATCCAGAGATACTACTAAACCTAGAAATCAATTCACAAATGTTTTGCATGTTTTCATTAAGGTAAGGTAAGAAGTCTGTCATCTGTAAATAAAGCGATTTCAGTTGTTTTGGGATCTATCTGTAACTTGAATTCCTGACACTCTAATGGCAGGATCCGGATGCTCAAGATAGTTTGCCAAAAGCACAAGGGATAATGAGCACTGATACCGAGTGTCCCTAAAAAGGTAGAACAGGTCAGAGAGCCTTGGTGGTACTTGGATGTGGTCCACAGATCCATAATAAATCTTCTAAATCGATAAAACATGCTGGACATCTCATAGCCTGCAACACACCAAACGGTTATCCCCTCTCTACTCTGTTGCAAAGCTTTCTCAACATTGAGGCACATTATCAAAAAAGGTTTTCTGTTTGTCTGAACATATAGAAATATCATAATCTTGAATTTTATCATCCTGTGGCTGCTGATATCCCACAAAACCACAGCAATCATAGTGTATCAATTCTGGTAAAATTCCCACTACTCTTTTTGCTAGCACAGCCATAAACATTGTACAATCATTATTGAGGGCTGATGTAGGTCATTTGGAGGATGGTAATAATCGATCCTTTCCATCTTTAGGGATCACCAAAATAAGCAGTCCTTTCAAAGTCTGTGGTATCTCTCCTGCTTTAAAAATATTATTCATTAGTCTCATACAGAACTTTAAGGTCTTTTCTCTCTTTACCTCCCAAAAATATACAGGGACTCCATCCTAACCCATGGACTTTCTGACGTTTGGGCCAAATGTACCACTTCTAACTCCTTCATAGTTATAGGCTGCAGTATCTCCTATGCTTGGACTTGGGTTAAACTAGGAATCTCCAGGTTATGGTCAGACTGAGTGAACTTCTCCTCCCTGATATCCTACTGATTCTGTGACTGGTATAGTTGTTGACAGTAATTTCTAAAAATCTGAAAGATTTTTCAGGGGATGCCTTTCCAGGGTACTTGCTAGTTCATTTTTTCCACAAAAGCTATGGTCAACATTTGTTGTTTTGATCTCAAGCCTAGTGCTTTCGTATTCTTGGGGTTGAGTCAAAGTGCAAGTCTTTTACTCCATCCCTCGTAAACTGTATTTTCTAAAAGTCTATTCCCATTTCCTCTCATGCCTCATCAAATTCTTCTAATTGCTTTTTTTCTAGCTGACCAATTAGTTTTTGTTTTTTAATTCCTTTCTGAGCAACCTGTTCAAACCTGGATCTTTCTATGCTTCTTATTTGCACTGCGTATTGGGCTGTTCTTGTACTTATTAATTCTTTTATATTTTTCCATTGAGTTGAAAGAGGATCCTCTAACTTCCCTTTTTCATTGTGTAGTAGCTATCTACACCAATTTTAAAAGTGCTTTTATTGTAACATATAGGTAAGGAATCTCCAGTGACAATTGCTACCTTTCCTAAGTCCAACTCAAACTTGTGAATCACTTAAGCATGATGCTATTATAGTAATGCACCTAAATATTGATTCTTTAACTTATAGGCATGTTCCCTCGGTATGTAGCACCTATCTAGTCTAGACCTGACTGCATATCTTCGAGAATAATATATTATAATCCTGTTGCTGTCCCTTACTTCATAAAATCCTATATGTATCTCCAAGCCAAAAGCATGGCAATAACTGACAAAAAAAATCTTTTGCCCTTCCTGTGCTTTATTTAAATGGGATAGCATGTGCCAATTTCCCATATAAATACAGATTCTTTGATGAAAAGGCCATAGTCATTCCAACTTTGGTTTAGTCCAGCCTGACCAGATTGTATGCAGAGGCCATTGTAAGGAAATCCTCAGCACACCATCCTTTAATTGCCATATACCTTCCATGAGTATCCTCATTAAGCTCTTGTGTCTATAAAGGGAAGGTTCTAGATACTAATAAAGATACCTCTCAGAATCATGGCAGTAGTTCATCACCATTTTCTTCAAATGGAAAAACCTGAGAAAAGTTTTGCAAAAGCACTTTCAGTGAAACTCAAAGTAAATCTCTTTGTGCAGTGGGCAAGTCCCCTGCACCATTCATGTGGGGGACAACCCTTCACTTCCCCCAAACTTAAATATACCATTTGTGAGGATCCATAACAGTGGAAAAATGGATCATGGGAGATATCCACAACTGGTGAATGTGCTTTTGAAAAAATATTTTCACTAAAGCAGCACCTGCATAAAATACTGTCAACATAGTGACATGCTGCCTACCAGCATAACTCACTATTTTTTCATAGGATTGGTAGTACTATTCACCTTCCACGTGACAATAATGTACAACATGGAGGGCATGGCAAGTAAATAATAGGCCCCCCAAAGGGGTTCTAGGGCCCCATGCCATGAGTTGGGACTCCCTATCCCTGAATGGCCCATTATTTTGTCTTGTAATACCCACCCTGAAGGACATTATTACATTTAGAAAATGGACAACTGTATGTTGCTCTGTACTATTTTTATTTATATTTATAAAAGGTTGCTGTAAAATAGTTAATCTTCCGAACAGTTTTTGTATAGTACAAGACACTGGTATGTATAACCAAGAAACATCAAATGTACAAAACTTTCCAAATATTTCACTAAATGTAGTCAAATTAAGTATTTTTAAACTTCTCATCCTGTGATATTATAAAAGTAACATTCTCCCTGAAAATAATGCTAATACTCCTTTTACTGTAAAATTGGAAATGTGTATTGATTTTTATAGAAATAGGAATACCAAAGTAGAGATTACATATTCTACAGTTTGTTCTTTCTTACAGTTCTCTATTTCTGCTTCAATATAGATTCTGTTTCATGGGTTAGAATAGTGCAAGGCAAGCAAGGTGTACAGGCTTTGTCAGCTATAATTGTGTTAAGAGCTGTTCAGCTATTAACCTTTTAAGTTTCTGTAGTTGTTGTCTGAGTCTTATTATCCCTGAATTCTGTACACATCTGCTCCTGAGAGATGGTGCATTTTCAGATACTCGAGGATAAGGCCTGATACTTGCCTATTTTCACTGCAGCTCAGTGATACTTGCCTATTTTCACTGCAGCTCAGTACAACTGCAGTACAGATCTTTCCTGCATTGCTTCACCTTGCAGATGAATGTAAAGTTACTGAATGAGTAACTCTAAATTAAAGATTTATCCTGGAATTCAGAAAGGCTACCACCAGCAGTAAACCCTAATGCATGGATCTTTTGCTAGCAGCACCCCCTTCTGAGTTATAGACAGTTGCATACCTCTCAACTGTCCAGATTTTTTGCAGAATATCCAGATTTTTACCTCAAAATTTCAGTCTGTTCCTCATAATTTTTTTGTTTTTCTGGCAGATCAAGAGGCATGATCTGAGGAATAAAATTAGTAAATAATGTCATGCATTTGAGTTTCAGACTTCATATCCTTTAGAAAACACATTTTAATACATAATCTGTTATTCTAGCTGCTTTTTAAGTTTATAAGAGCAATATTTAAAATCTGCCCCTATTTTTGGGCCTTTGTACCCCAGATTTCTTGGGCTAAGATGTTAAGGGTAGGACAGCCATATTGCACTGATTCTATATGATCTGTAAAATAACCATGGTGGGCCGTCTCCTCTGTTTATTGTAAAGTTAATGAGGCCTTTTGGAGAAGTCATGTGTTCTCCCACAGAAATGCTTGCAATAAGGGATTTATACAGCTGAGTTTTTCATAGAATTGTTCAGCTCTGTAAAATAACACATCCAGTTGTGTTAATTAACATAACCAAGAGGCCAGTTTCACCTGTTACTTTCAGTGGGAGCGACCACATTAGAAGTAAGTGCCAATGAGTGGTGGTGTGTGTGTGTGCATGTCTGTAGGGGTATGAGTGATCTCAGATGTGTGTGTGTGTGTGTGTGTGTGTGTGTGTGTGTGTGTGTGTGTGTGTGTGTGTGTGTGTGTGTGTGTGTGTGTGTGTGTGTGTGTGTGTGTGTCCATGTGTGTGTGTGTGTGTGTCCATGTGTGTGTGTGTGTGTGTGTGTGTGTGTGTGTGTGTGTGTGTGTGTGTGTGTGTGTGTGTAAGTGAGTGCAACTGGGTAAAGATTGGTGATAAATGTATGATGGTTGTCTGTGTGTATATGTGTATGTGTTTTTGGGAGTACTTCCATCCCTCTCAAGCTGTAATATGGTGGAGTGGCACTAGATACCAGAGACACTTTTGCAGTACTATTTTAACTAACTTAAAAATAGAACAGATTTTGCAGCAAGATGCTCTAAATGAGACTAGGAAGCATGAAATGTCGGCATTGTTGGCTGACTGTGTTCATCCATAGCAAGAGATGACAAATATAAGAGCCAAAATCATGAACATTCTGTAAACTCAAGAACAAGTTGAGAGATATGGGGATATGGGTGTGTGTGTGTGTGTGTGTGTGTGTGTGTGTGTGTGTGTGTGTATACGTATGCGCACGTGTACGCATGTTTGAAAATGAGAATGTGTGTGGAATAAATGGGGGATGTGTGTGCCCATGCATGCATGGGCCACAAGCAGTGACTACCAAATCAAATGCCAGTTAGTGCTTGTGATACTCACCACTCAATTCAGAGACATGCAGATTAGACAATAATGAGGTCTTTATTCATTGCGGTTAGTATGTCCCTGAACTGCTGTTTTTCATGATCTCATTAACTGGCACATTTTTATGCAGCAGTTAATGTTCACAGTTGGGTTCTTTCTGAATCCAGGCCTTAAATTGTTTGGGTTTTTGAAAAACTTGTAAGATTTGTATTTTATAAGCTGATGGTTTAGCTGAGCAAGGAATGTTTATGTGGTTACTCTTCAGAGATATCACTGTATAATGATATTTAGAGTTTGCATAACAAAAGTTATAAACTACGCAATAAAAATTACTTAGCATATGTGCTGGAGAGGAGAAAAGTTGACAAGATCAGAAGATGAAATTATATGGGGCTCATTTCCACAGTGTAAAGTGGGAATGAGTGGTGTTAGGTGTTAATATTGCAATTTCAATGACTAGTGAGGGAAGGTAGATTTTTAACATTATTAGGGAGAAAATTATAAACTGAAAGTGCAATTTTTTTGTTAAAAATAGTAAAATATGTTTTGTTAGACAAATGGAGTCAGAAGTGAGACTGTAGAGATGATTTGTAATTATTTTGGTTATGGGGGGGGGAGACAGAATTCAATGTGGAGGAGCCTAAGAAACATAGATGAGAAAAAAGTGTAGTCATTGAATGTTAGAATATTACTGGAAGTTAGAAGAATGCATTGGTGAATGAGTGAGACAAATTCATAAATCAACATGTTTTATGTAACCCTTTTTATGAAAGTTAATGTACAGTATGAGTTTTCAAAAGCTACTAAACATACTTCTCAACCTCTTAGTGCAAAAAAGCCTGAAATAATGGGCAAAACAAAGGCCCAAAAAAGAACTGTTTTTAAATATTGCTCTTATACATTTAGAAAGTTGCTAGAATAACATGATTTGTGTTAACATACATTTTTCTGAAGGATATGAAGTCTGAAACTGAAATATGTATCATTATTTAACAACTTCAGTTTTCAGTGATTTGCCAGAAACCCACAGATATTATGAGGAACAGACCAAGAATATGATGCAAAAATCTGGACATTCAGTGAAAAGCTGATCAGTTGAGAGGTATGTTACTTAAGGTAAAACATGCTTCTGTTTGTGAAGGAGAATGTGCTTTGGTACATGAATATATGAATTTATGCATGTTTGAGTTGAGACTGAATAAAACTTGTAATGTTGTTATGCTTGTGGGATGCAAGAGATAGATAAAAATTAATGCTTAGACAGCTGTAAGATTCGAGGGGAGATGCATAATAATCTTAGTGGTCTCTAATTTTCAGAGATGAAGCTGGGGAGAATTTCTGAGTAGCTGCAAACACCTTGACAGTTTATTTTAGGAGTGATAGCAAGCACTTGGTTCACCTATGAATCCCTGAATTTTAAAACATGTCACTTCCAGTTACCAATTACAAATGACTGATGAGTCGTAATGCCAAGAGTTCCAAAGCCCAAGTTACAGCTCCCTGACAACTGTCCCATTCCATGTACAATCCATCCCCCTCCTCGGGCAGCATTATGCCTGATATTCATAGCTAACCCAGCCTTTCTCCAATGTACAGAATTGTGTTTAACACTGACCTACATACCAATGGCAAGGGGAGACGGCGAGACATCAGCCACAGCAACAATTAACTGTTTGTGTGGAGGATACCGTGTTAACACTAGATACCACAAGTGGGAGTTGTTGACTGTAGTGTAATCTGTGGAGCTATACTACTGCATCATCTGACACATGATTGTGGATCCCTAGCTAGACTATCTGGTGTCCAGTACAGTTCAATGATCTGGTGTACCCCTACCAAAGTGAACTGTACTTTCAGGAGCACAAGAAACAAAAAATAATTAAAAAAATAAATAAAATACATACAACTGTAAGAAAGTAAATAAAGTTATTCTCATCATTACAAACAAGGGAAGCTGCTTGTTAATAATATAACAAGCAGCTTGCTACAGTTACCATTCCACACTGAACTATCAGGGTTCTTATTACATAATCGAACTTCCAGGAGGTCAAACACCAGAAGTTCGAACTTGGAAGTTCAAAAGTTGAAAATGTCGAAGTCGCGGAAGTCCAAATTCTTTCCCAAGGAAAGAATTCGGTTGGACATTTCTGTGGCTTCGACATTTTCTCCACTGTGGTGCAAAAGTTACGGAAGTGTGCGCCTGTGACAGACATTGGGGTTAGGTTGCAGGTAAGGTAAGTGTGCGATAGTGATGGACTTTAGGGTTAGGGTGCGGGTAAGGTAAGTGTGTGATAGTGACGGACTTTAGGGTTAGGGTGCGGGTAAGATAAGTGTGCGATAGTGACGGACCTTAGGGTTAGGGTTTGGATTAAGGTTAGTGCATAGATAGTTGTGTATGTAAGGTTTAGTGTAGGTTTATAAGGTGTTTGGTGTACTTGTTTTGTGTGTTTGGTTTTCGGAACAGCAAATTTTTTCCCTGGGAAAAAATTTGCTGCTCTGATGTTTTGATGTTATCACATTTCGATCTTCCAAGTTCGAACATCTGGTGTTCGATAATGTAATAGAAACCCAACTATCAGGCACTTCAGCCATGACTGCAAATGGATTACTGGCATTAATTTACAAAACCAGTACTGCAGTCCCACACACTGCTGATTGCCCCCCCCCCCCATTAGCTTCTGCCCCTGCATATCTTTAAACTGTCCAGAATTTTTGCAGCATGATTGGCTGTCCCTTGTACCATTTGTGCATTTTTGGAAGTTCAATGTGGATTACTTTTACAAGCATGCTGATGCAAAACCTGTTGTTCTAAGAACTTTCAAAGCTGCTAAAAATATTGTTTAATCTGTGCATGATGGGCATTTGTCTCCTTGTTGTTTTCATCTTTGGCCCTGATCCTAGCACTAAGAGACTGAGAGATAAGTACACCAAACAAGCACTGTTTACTGGGAACAACCAAACAGACAAAGCCTCTTTTAGTGAAGGCACAGAAAAAAGCTCCAATACGTGTAGGGCAATAAATGAGCTCGATCTAGTTAAGTGCTCTGCACTAAGTATCATTACAGCAGACAGTTTGTCACCCTCTTTGTACTTTGTTTTGTCTCTTGACTCTTATATTTCAATGTAGAGAACTATGCCTGCTCTTTGCATGCACAGCCAAAAGATCGAAACATGGGAAATATTTTTCTCCTACATTCAGTTTCATATACCTATGCCTTTTTGTGTTTGGGGGAAATTACCTACTTCGGCAGTTATTTTCACCTTTGAGTCATACAGGCACTTGGGTTTCAGCATCCTGTAAAGGACCCCCAAATAGTTTGTATTTACTGAACCAGATACAGATATTAGTAAACCGTTTTTGTAGTCTGTATTTGTATAGTCTTTGTAGTTTGGGGAAAATACAAAATGTGTAGTACCAATGTGACCGTTTCTTTAGACTGTGTATTTAGACTCAAACTATTATTTATTTATTTGTTTGTTTATTAATACTTTAGACACTGGGCAATCAATCCATAAATAACGTAAAGTATAACAAAAAAGAAGTTTACTTAAGTTAGGGGAAATATAATGCTCACATAGTTAACACTGTTTCGTTGTACTTATATGGATATTATTTACTGATTTATTTGGAACAAAGACAGCTAAAGGTCATTTGTACTGGCTTATCTATGTATTCTTGTTGTACCCTGACACTCTGACACGTTCTTCTGAGCTGTCCATGTGTTATAGATCAGAATAGGTTGTTTTTAAACAAACTAGAACTTCATCTGTAAATAGTGGAAGTTTGCTTTATGTTCCTGCTGATGTAAAACCTTGATGTTGTTTGCTGCTTAACTGCTTGTACAATAAGTTGCAGATAAAAGATGAACAGCTGAAAAATGAGGACATTCTGTCAAGTACATCCAGTTAAGAATAAGGATTCTAATAGCTTAATTTAATTTTCAACCTTAATTGTTTATAAGAATATAAGCAGTACCACTCAATATGTATTTACAGAAAGAAGAATTGTAACATGGAAAAGTCATTTTCTTTCTGCTAACTATCCCAGGTTCCTTAATATTCTTTTCTTTATAACACAACTTCTGTTTAAGATTTTGGCATTTCTTGTAGGCAAATTGTGGTGTCTTACCAATATATTTAAACAATTCTGGCAAAGCACTTACAATACCCGAATTCTTGTTAATAATATTAATAACTTCATTAGTTTTAAAAATATAATGGGCAATATATCTTATTCGTTTCTTTTTTAGTTTTTTAATTTCTCCAAATCTTTTGGGTTTCTAATACCATGACAGGAATGGACCACATTCCTAAGTCAAAGTACAATTAAAGTTCATGAAATTAGTATTGTTTCACTCTTTGATGTCAGCCAAAGTGCTCTTCACAGCACCCTCAATGTGCCCAGCAATGACTCCTTCTGCAATTCATACAGAGTTACATGTATTGGTACCACATCTAAATATAATTGTAGATTCTTTTTTATAAGACCCCGTTGTTCCTTCTACTACCGGAACTATCTGGGTATCTTTCTTCCACATTGCTCTTATTTCTACTTGCAAATCCTGATATTGTATGACTTTGTGTCTCTCTGTACACAGGACACTGTAGTTACTGGGTGTGGCAATTTCAGTGATCAATGCTACTTATGTCTTCTTTTCATGGACCACTATATCCTGTTTTCTTGCATCTATCTTTTAAACTGTTGGTAATGGATGATCCCACTCGATGTAGACATCATTTTCTGTGATGCTTTGTGGCTAATGTTTTCAGTGTTTTTCAGCCACTTCAGTACCATAATGTTTGCACAATCCCTATTGCATCAGTCTCTCCACATTATTGTGCCTCTCAGTATACAGTCCTTCTGCCATTAGTATGTCACAACCAGCAACGAGGTGTGCAACTGCTTCCAATTCTATTTTGCAAAACCTACATTTGTCTGTTTCTCCCACTTGTTCAATGGACTTTGTAAACCAATGTGTATGTAGCCCAGTGTCTTGGGCCGCCAATATTAACCTTTCCATCTCTTTGTTTGAATTCACCTCTCCGTAGCCATTCCTGAGTTCATTCCTGATCAACATGAGGTTCTTCCAGAAGTTTTCTATACTTGTAACTATATTTATGTATTTTCTATATTTTCTACATTTCTTGCCTTCTCATCTGGTCCTTCATCTTGTATTCTTTCTTTTGTTTTTAGTTTTCTATACTTGTAACTATATTTATGTATTTTCTACATTTCTTGCCTTCTCATCTGGTCCTTCATCTTGTATTCTTTCTTTTGTTTTTTGGCACATTCAGTTGCTGCATGGTTTTTATCTACTTCTTTCCATTCCTGCTTGATGCCGATATGCTTCTACGAGATTAAGCAGAGAAGTCATCTTAGATTTATTCTCATCATTTTTCAAAGCTTTCACTACGTGTGGATCTTGTGAGGTCTGCAGATATGTGTGGAGTCCTACAATTGCAGATCTATACATGTAATCAATTTCAAGGAAGCCCATCCCTCTTTCAGAATGGGGAATATGTAATCTTGTTATGCACTGATTTTTATAAATCATTTGGTGAGCATGAAACATTTCCTGTCTAATCTATCCAACACATTTTGGGGCCGTTCAGTCACTCCAAAACTGTAAGTTGGGACAGGAAGAGCAAATTGGTTTGTAGCTTGGATTTTGTTCCTAGATGTCAATACTGTTTTCAGGATTAATTTAAGTCTTCTGAATATTCCTTACTAAGTTTTATTCACATTTGTTCATGTTTTATTGTTGATCCTTTATCAGTTCCCAAATATTTATACACTCCTTCTTGCTCAAGTTCTTTATATCACATACTTGTCCCAAATTGATGTTTTCCTGGTGTTGCAGTTTTCCTGCTTTAAAGGTTGCCTTTGCAAATTTATCAAGACCAAATGACATTCTTATATCACCTCAAAAAGTTTTGATAACTTGCAGTTGTGCTTTCAGTTCCTCATCTGATGAGTTATACAGTTTTAAATCATTGAGAAAGAGAAGATGAGGTCTTTACACTTTGTTGTTTACTAGGAGCCAGATTATAGCCATGGCCTAACCTGTTAAGTAGACAGCTTAATGGGTTAAGGGCAAGGCAGAATACCAGCGGTGACAAAGAGTAACCCTGGAATATCCCCCTTTGACTTTTTATCACTGGGATAATAATTTGTCCTTTATCATGGCTTAATTACAAAGTGGTGTGCCACTGTTTAATGGCCACTGTAATGTACTCAATCAGTGTAGGATATATCTTATACATTTTTAAGCATTCTTTTATCAATGAATGTGGAATACTATCAGATGCATTTTTGTAGTCAATCCATGCCATACTTAGATTCTTCCCCTTTTTACAGTTCCTCACTATGACTTTATTTAACAACAAATGATCCTTTGTGCCATATGACTTTCGTTTATTGTTCTACTGTGATAATTGAATTTTCTTTTAAATGACTAAACTTTGTCAGCATCAATTCCCGTTTACAGTTTATATGACATCGGAAGGCAATTTATTATTTTCAGGGTAGCTTGTAGGTTCACTCTTAAGTAGGAGCATTGTTTTTCCTGTTGTTAGCCAAGTTGGTGTCTGTTCAGGATATGCATATAAATAGTTCTTACTTACAGCTAAATCTTCAAAGATGCTAATGCTTTTGACCAAAAGTTAGGTACTGCATCTGGATCTGGGGTTTTCTAATTAGATGCTTTTCTTAACTTTGTTTCAGTCCCTCTGGCTGTTACTTCATCCCATTTCAAATCCTGTACCTTTAAACTTCTTATTCTTTCTTTTACTACTTCTATCCATTTAGCATCTTTGTTATGTTCTACAGGATCTTCATAGACACTCCTCCAAAATGTATCTCTTTCTTCATTTTTTGGCGGTCTTTCAATTCCTTTACCTTGTTTCCCAATTCTCTATAAAATCTTTTTGGGTCATCAATAAATTGCTTATTTTGTACTTCTCCTTTATATTTATCTGTGTATCTCCTAAGTTTTTCCACCTGTGCTGAAATTTTTAGTTTATTTGAGATAGTGCATGATATATTCTCATCTGTTCTAATACTGCTCATTGCTTTTATCTCATCTATCTTTCTTAATATTTTTGTTGATCTATTCCCTTTTCTATAGTCTTAACAGTGACACTTCTTGTCTTTAATTGCTTTATAGTTTTCTCTATTCGATACTTCCATGATGGTATTCGATTTCTCCCCTTCCTTTCCCTCACTACCCTGTGTTCTTGTGGTAGTACTTTATCAGTTATTAGCTGCACAGTAAAATATCCTGTTTACTTCTGTTATATCACATGGATCTCTATGAACAATCCTAATTACTGTTCATTTGTTTTATCAGACTTCTGACATTTTGAGCTTTATTGACCTTCTGCAGTCCATTTCTTTCATTGATCTTAACATATCTATATCTATTAAATCAAGCAACTCTTCTCTTAGCTCATTTTCTTCCAAACTGCGGGCACATCCTTTGTTTTTCATTCCCTGCAGGCATTCTATAGAAAGTTCTATAGCATCTTCCTATTCTCTTCAATTTCATCCTATGCCATCCATTGCTCTGTCATATGGGAACTCACTGGCCTATCACTCTTCAACATTGACTGCATCAGAGTTTCTGCAGTTTCCTGTTCCTTCCTTTGCTGTCTAGCTTCAAGTGAATATTTACACTGGTTTCCTGTGGAAGGCTCCAAAATATTTTCATATGGCACCTGACCAGTTGCTTCCTGTTCCACTGGTTTCCCCTTTATTTGGATATCCATTACTCTATCCTGTTGTGGTTGTTTTCTGAATTAGATTTTCTACACTGAATCCTTCACTTTGCAGGTACTCCATAACCTCAGTTTCTATTTCTTTAACTTCTTGATTACTAATCTCCATTTCTACTTTTCCTCTTTGTCTTCTTATTTTTTGTATTGCAAAGATTTCCATGTCTGGATTCATTTGCCTGTATTTCTCTTCAAATGTCTTTGGTGCTGCTCTTTTTGTATTGGTTAGATTTGCTTTTTCATTTGAATAAATATTCCACCATATTAAGTCTCTTTTTTCCCCATGTCCATATTTCTTCTTCAGATGTCTCCTGATCTTCCAGCTTCTCCTTACTTTGGGAACTCAATCCATCATGCTGTGATGTAACCTGTGTTAGACCTACACCAAACCCTTCACTTCACAGGCACTCCATAACTTCAACTTCTATTTTTTTTTATTTCTACTTTACTAATCTTCTTTTCTACATTCCCTCTTTGTATTATTTTTTTATTGTGAAATTTTCCATATCCGGATATCTTTGCCTGTATTTCTCTTTGAATATTTTGGGGCTGCATTCTTTATATTGATTCATTTGGCTTTCTCCTTTGCATAAATATTGCATGACATCAAGTCTCTCTTTTTTCCCATGTCCATATTTCCTTTTTATACTTTTCAAATATCTCTAGGTTTTGTTGTTTATATTTTCAGACTTCCTCAGATGCTTCTTTTTCTAAAGAGCTCAAAAGTTTCTTGATCTATATACTGTTTTTCACAAATCTGTTGTATTAATGAACACAAATTTTCATTTGAAGCTTCTGACAGTTTTTCCTGTAGAAGTATTTTTCTTTCCTCTAATTTCTCTCTTAATCATTTGTATATGTTGTGTCTGGGAAATTCTGGGCTTTTTGCATAATAGTAACAATACATAATTTTTTTCTTATCTTCAATAGTCCACTTTATCATCTTTATGGCTCTTCTTTGGCCTATCAGTTTTTGTGATTTTTGTGGACTACTACTTCCTTCTACAACAAGGGGGCCATCCTCCCCCTAGTCCTGGCCTGGACCCATTGTGGGAATGTTTTTGTATTTTGAGGATTCTACACTGTCAACTTTTCAAGTCCTGGCACCAATGTGCCTACCAGGATTGGACACTTTTTTTATCCTGGATCTTGTGCACCCAGTTCTCTTTTTTGTTTTATTTTTAACCTACTACTCTCCATGATATATGCCATATAAATACAGTCCATATATCAGTGTCATCTTGGTGAGATTTTGTGAAAAACAGGGTCCACCTCTTGAAGGTACTCACTAAGACTTGAGGATGAATTCATTTTCAACAATGCTACCCCTTGCTTGCTGACTTATCACCTCTCCATTCAGACCCCTTTTTAGTAGTAGGGGGTCACCTCTGATGGTGATATAAAAATGGGTTAGCTTGCCCACATCTTTCTTTAACAACATATTCTGACATTTCCTTTAAAAGACCATCATCATATTCTCTAGCTTGAAACTCCTGTTTTATTTCAGCTACCTGTCAGTTATATATTTCAAAAACCGCTGTCAATCTGCTAACCCTTAAAAACCTACTTTTAGCAATGCCTTTAACACATGGTTAGGATGCATACTTTGCCTATGGAGAAACCTATTAGCTTGTACTTCCTTTCTATATATACTAGTCAGCATTTCTTCTCCTTGTTTCCTAATTACTATGTCTAGGAAACTTATCCCTAGTCTAGAGTATTTTAATTTAAATTTTAAAAAGTCAGGTGTAGTATCTAAAAAACGTACATATTCAATAAAACTTGACTCATCCCCTTTCCAGATAAGAGAAGCATCATCCATAAATCATTTATAGAACAGCACATTCTTAGCATAAAATCCAGAGGGATTGAATATGTACACGTTCTACCATTGATCAAGGCCTATATGGGAAATACATATTCGCCACTGATGTACGCATCACTACACCTGCAACCTGATGATAAACGTATTGCTCAAACATAAAAACATTACTAGTTAACACTATTTCTAGCAAAAGAAAAATGGTTTCAGTTTTTCTACCTGTAAGGATAGTGTTCGTACAAAGATGCTCCCTAACTGCCTGAACACCTAAGTGATTAGGTATCACCGTAAACAATGAGTTTACATCCAAAGTTACAAAAATATAAGCATTATCATCATTACTAGCATGCCATTGATATAATGTTTCTAAAAAATTGTTAGTGTCACATATATAACTTTGGACATTCTTCAGAAAAGGTCTCAGCATTTCCTCCAAGTATAACAATATCTGGTCAGTAACCCATCCCTTACCTGAGACTATAGGTCTCATGGGGGGTGTTGTATATCTTATGGATTTTAGGAAATTCATACAACACAGGCATGACAGAGTGCAACATAAAATAATATAATTCATAATAAATTTCATTTTGAAGCTGTAAATCATAAATAAAACTGGTAATTTTCTATATATTATTCATAGCATTCCTGTCAATTACTTTAAAAAAATGTATCATTAAGAAATTCATTCATAGATGCTATATAATCTTTTGAGTTGATAATTACAATGGCACTCCCTTTATCTGCTTGCGTAATCACAATATCAGGATTCCTTTGTAAGGCAACCAAAGAATCATGCTCATCTTTTGGTAAATTATAACTTTTAACAATATTGGAATGTTCATACAATTCCCGTATTTGTTGTTTACATATATTCTGAAAAGCTGTTATAACAGGAGCACTTACAGTGGCAAAAGTACTTGAACACTTACATTTTTGGATTTCATTATTAACACCCTGAAATATCAGTTTCAAGTTCAAATTTCTAGTAAACAATCCTGGGTCTGTCAGGGCATCAAAAACTGAGTCACTGGTAGAAGGTATAAATTGTAAACCCTATTTCAGGAGCAAAATATCTGCTTCAGTTAAACTAACACTGGACAAATTCACAGCTACAGAAGTATCAATCACCACTTGATGGTGGAGTGACTTCACGTTTGTGGACCATTGTATGTTATTCTTTGGTCTCCTCCTTTTCTTTTCCCTCTTCCTCATGATGAGTCTCATCTACTTGTCTCTATCTTTTCTGGTAAGTTCAGCTTCGCAACAATCTGTATATGCCGAAAACCCTCTTCCTGATTTGAACAAGTTGCTGTATTGGCTTCTCAGTGTTCAGACAAAAGCACCCATTGATTCATCTCATTCACCCCAACATGAACGAAGGAACTTTGTTCATGGAACTTATTAGTACCTTTCAAACTCATGGAAGGCAAGTACGACAAATTGCTGTCATCCAAGTCATACATGGACCTAGCAACCATCACTTTATCATTCTCTCTTGAAGTCCCTTTTGGCCATGAAAAATATTTCCTTTCTTAAAATCATTAGTCTCTAATGAGTTTCTGTTTTTCTGGTTCACTCAAGACATTGTTCAAAAGCACACACACTCGAGCATATCATTATATAACACAGACTTATCCTTAAAGCATGCCATAGTCAAAATAACATTTTCTGTGGGAACTGTCTCATTCTGTAAATCCTTTTCAACATCCATAAAAAAGTAATTCATTAACACCATATAGTCAGTGCTAAATTTCAAATTCATCTCTTGCCATTTCTTTAAAAGTGTTGATTAAACATTATTGTACATCAGCATTTTTAAAATCCTTAGGCCCTAAGGTACAATTTCTAGCTCCAAATACACTTGAAAACTCAAGCACTGCCAATGCAACTGCTTAAAAGCTTGCACCTTTCTTTCTAAAAGTAAAACTTTCTGTAGAAATGTACCATCTTGATTAACTTCACTATGTTGTAGATGTATTGGCATGCTCTCCATATCCTGTGAAAGGGGGGATCAAACTGGCCATCAAAAATTCATGTAAATGCTGGTTCATCATTGACATGATAGTATTTAAAACTGGCTGTGTATCAGGAATCTTGTGTCATAATCGTTTTGGTGCACAGCCCGAATCCAACACAAAAATTCAACATAGTACATTCTCCAGGGATAGGGCTGAGTAAATGAGATCAATGGTAAAAACACATTCAGCAACAAAACAAGACAAAAAAACAGATCTCAAACAGCAAAATCATGTACTCTTTAATGCACAAGAAATAAATAACAAGCAAAGCTTTTAGGTCACTTCCCTTCTTCAGTGCTTGATACACAGCACACCCAGTTTATCTTTTTATACTAGTCACAACTCTAAAAACCAATAAATACAAACGTTAATCTACTCTCGAAATTAAAGTAATGACAGCAATATACTCATTCAAATGACAGTTTATAGTATAAAAGTAATCATCAAATGTAAATCAACATCAACTAAAAAATACTTAAAAGTATATACATAAAGAAAAATATATATAAAGCAGCCAAATATATTAAAATTCAAAACAACTATCTGTTTTATTTGAAGCTTCATTTATCTAGATTTTAGTATAGGTTTCAGGCAAATGGAAGCATTTGTCTGGTTCCTTGTCAGCCTGCAGTCTTAAAATCCACTTATATTCAGCGACGTCTGTATCATTAATAACATCTCCCCATCATGCTTTAGGTATAATTTTCTGTACAACCCTAAATGTAAATGCATGCAACACATCACTATCGTTAACATGCTTTGCAAGGGAATTTGTAATAACACTCCGTCTTTTATCAGATAGATGTTCTGAAATTCTTTCTTTCAACTTTCTATTATATTTAGTTATATAAAAACTCTTATAGGCAGTAAAGATAGTGGTGTACTATAGTTTCAGTGTTGCATGTTGCAAAGTATGTAAGCTCATATATTTTTTGACTAATGGGATGTATATAAGAAGTACCACTCAGTGTGTTTTGTTGATGTTGTTTTTCTTTCATCTTTTCCTGGTTAAGGGTCGCCACAGCGGAACTCCAGTCTGCTAATGATTGGCAGTCGATTTTTTTTTTTTTTATGGTGCTGAGGTGCCAGCTCGATGCCCAACCTTCAATGAAGGCACGCCCATTCACGCATGTCTTTCGAATGCCACTCAACCGTGGGGAGGACATGCAGACTCCACACAGAAGACACTCAAGCCGAGAATCAAACGGGAGAACCTCTTGCTGTGAGGCAACAACGCTACCACTGCACCACCACGGCTATGCCAAGTCAGTATATCAGTATGTTTTGTATCTTACATAAATGACACTGCAGAAATAATAAAGTGAAAAGTATTCTTTTTACCAACTGTGGTAAACATGACTAACACAATCAGTTTACTAGCTGGAGTATCTATACAACAAGGTAACAGTGGAAAAATTATTTAATGTACATGGCAGTTTAGATCCAGTACTCCGAACCATGGGAAAAATTCTGTGGTTTTCTGAAGTTAATTTCGGCGGCTAGTGAGCGATGAAGACGTATTCACTGAGTATGTTTTTCGCTGAAGTAATATAGACCCAATATATATATATATATATATATATATATATATATATATATATATATATATATATATATATATATATATATATATATATATATATATATAATTACATATATATATATATATATACACATACACACACACACACACACATTATATATATATATATATATATATATATATATATATATATGTATGTATATGTAAATACACACACACACACACATATATATATATATATATATATATATATATATATATATATATATATAAATAACTGTGCTAGTAACAATAGGGTTCATTGAGTTTTTATTTATTAGATCTAAAATATTCTGTGTATATCTCACATTGAATGTGTAGGGACTGCAATCGGTTGATCGGTAGTTAAAATCTGCCAGGATGATGGAGTTCTTATTTAAGGAGAGTCCATCCATGATGCTTTGGAAACTGACACAAACTTCTGGTGTCATGTAAGGTGTCCTGAAACACGCTGTAAAATGATAATTAATTTTGTTTAAGATGATTTGGAGTTCATTAAGTTCCATGTGTGGGTCTCTGGAAACCTGAATACAGGTGATTTGATCTCTGACAAGTTTAGACATGCCACCACAGATGCCATTGGCTCTGAAGACATGGTAGATACAAAACCCAGGTATCAAGCGAGTGCTTTCTGGACATTTAAACCCTGTTTCAGTGATGGCATATATATGATTGCCTTCCAAATGCAGGACTGCCTCAAGGACAGGCAGCTTGTCATTTACATTTTTGATGTAGCCACCTTAATTTGACCCTGTTTAGATATTTATAATTTGCTTTGGAGAAATTCTCATTAACTGTGCTTTGCCTAAAAAAAGCACTAAAGGAACAGCAAAGACTTTATCCAGTATGTAAAAGCCTTTGAATGAGAGGTGCAGACCATCCTTTGCTAAGCAAGTAAGACTGTCTGGCATTTCATTCCATGCTAACACCTACTGGATCCTCCTAGAATAGCACCAATTATTTAACCAGCTATTGAAGCCAACCATCTTCTGTTTGTACCTTGTCATCATTTATGGAGAAGGAAGGATTCCACTTAGTATCAGGGTCTTGGCAGCATTTGAGACATGCATACAGAGCTCACATATGTCTCTCTGCATTTCCCTCACGATTTTCACCACGTCATTCACCCCCACATGTAGAGCCACCATGTTGTATTTGTCTAGTGCAAGGGTCCTAAGGGCCTTCAAGATGGCTTTCAGATTCACTCTAAAGGAGCAATATCATTTTTCATATTGTTAACCAGGTTGGTGTCTGTTTGGGATGTGCACATAAGCAGTTCTTACTCAGGGCTAAAACTTTTGTGTAAAGATTTTAATACTTTTAGAAAGAGATTAGATACTACATTTGGGCCTGAGGTTATCCAGTTAGGAGCTTTTCTATTTCATTTAATTTCATATCCTCTACATTTGAACTTCTTACTGTTGTATTTACTTATTCTATCAGTTTAGCATCTTTGTTATTTTGCACAGGGTCTACATATATATTCCTTCAAAATGTGTCTATTTCTTCTTTTTTTTTTTGTGGTGTTTCTATGCCTTTTGTTTTGTTTCCAAATTCTTATAAATCTTTTTTGATCATCAATAAAGTGCTTGGTTTGTACTTTTTCCTTAATATTTATCTGCATATATTCTAAGTTTTTCTGCCTGTGCTGATATCTTTAGTTTATTATTTGCAATAGTGTACAATAGATCCTGGTCTGTTCTATGAATATTTTTGTTGATCTGTTCCCTCTTCTGTACTATTTTAACAGTTACACTTCGTCTTAATTGTTTTATAGTTTTCTCTATTCAATACTTCCATGATGGCATTTGATTTCTTCCCTTCCTTTCCCTTATTGCCCTATATTTTTGTGGTAAGACTTTATCTGTTATCAAGTTAACTGCATAATAATGTATCCTATATACTTTTGTTATATTGCATGAATTTTTGTTAATAGTCTTGATTACTGTGTTCATTTGTTTTATCAGACTTCTAATTTTTTGGTCTTATTGACATTCCATAGTCTATTTTTTTCATCGATCTTAATATGTCTATCTATCTCTGTTAAATCAAGCAACTTTTCCCTTAGATCATTTTCTTCTAAATTGAGGGAACATTCTTTATTCTCTGTTTCTTGTGGGCATTCTACAGAAAGTTCCAGAATGTTTTCCTGTAACAATCTCTTCAGCTGCATCCTGCATCATCCACTACTCTTTCATATGGTAACTCATTGTCTTATCACTCTACAACATTGACTACATCAGAGTTGCCACCTTTGCTGTGCAACTCCAACTGTACTTTTCTACCTATTTGAAACTGAAGGTTCTAGAGTTCCATTATGTTGCAGTTGATCAGATGCTTTTCATTCCACTTGGTTCTCCTTAATTCAGGGACTCATTGTTCCATCGTACTGTGATGTTACCAGAGTTGGATTTTCTGTACTATATCCTTCGCTATACAGGTAATTCATAACTTCAGTTTCTATTTCTTTAACTTTTCCATTGCTAATCCTCTTTTCTACTTTCCTACATTGTTTTCTTATTTTTTTGTATTGTAAAATATTCCATAGCTGGATGCCTTTGCTGTATTTCTCTTCAAATATCTTTTGTGCTGCTGTTTTTGTATTGGTTAGTGTTGCTTTCTTCTTTGCATAAATATTGCACCATAGTGATACAGCGGTAGCATTGTTGCCTCACAGCAAGAGGTTTTCCTGTTCGATTCATGGCTGGAGTGCCTTCTGTGTGGAGTCTGCATGTCCTCCCCGCGGTCGAGTGGTATTCGAAAGACATGTGTGAATGGGCGTCCCTTTGCTGAAGGTTGGGCATCAGGCTGGCAACTTGGCACCATACAAATCTACTGCCAATCATTAGCGAACCAGAGTTCCGCTGTGGGGACCCCTAACCGGGAAAAGCCGAAAAGACAAAACAAAAAAATGTAATATCTTTTTCTTTCCCATGCCCATATTTCTTCTTCGGATATCTCCCACTCCACCTATTTCTCCTTATTTTGGGGACTCGTTATTCCATCATGCTGTGATATAACCTGTGTTAGACTTTCTACACTAAATCATTCACTTTGTGGGTATTCCATTACTTCAGCTTCTACTTATTCAACTTCTACTTTACTAATCTTCTGTTCTGCATTACCACTTTGTGATCTTATTTTTTGTATTGTGAATTTTCTAAATCTGGGTGCCTTTGTCCATATTTCTCATTAAATGCCTTTGGAGCTGCTTTTTTGTATTTATTAGTTTGGCTTTCTCCTTTGCATAAATATTGCACCATATCAGATCTCTCTTTCTTTCCCATGTCCACGTTTCTTTTTTTTTACTTTTCAAAAATCACTTAGTTTTGTTCTTCATATTTTGCACTTCCTCAGTCACTTCTTTTGTCAAATGACCCAAAGTTTCTTGGTCTATATAAGCTTTTTCATGAATCTGTTGCATCAATGAACACAAATTTGCATTTGAAGGTTTTGACAGCTTTTCTTGTGCAAGTACTTTTCTTTTCTCTAATTTCTCTCTTAATCTTTTTGAATATGTTCTATTCAGAAATTCTGGGCTTCTTGCATAGAAGTAACAATACATAATTTCCTTCTTATCCTCAAAAATCCACTCTATCATCTTTATGGCTATTTCTTGGCCTGTTAGTTTTTGATTGTTTTTTTTTGTGGATTACTGCTTCCTTCTACAACAGGAAAGCTACCCTCCCTGGCCTAACCCCATTGTAGGAATGTTTCCGTGTCTTGAGGATTTTATACTGCCATTTTTTCCACTCCTGACACCAGTGTACCTGGCAGGATTGGGCACTTTTTATCCTGGGAATTATGCAGCCAGCTGTCTTTTTATTTTTGAATTTACTTCTGTCTGTGGTATTTATACTACTAGGGTCCATTTGGTCAGGGCATCAGGAAACTTACCCTACTCTTTTCAATAGATGTTGTGGGATCTTTTACATCTACCTTAGATACCACCAACTCAAGCAAATGGGATCTTGGTTTAACATCTCATCCAAAGGATGACACAGTTAGCACACCACCTCCCCCATCACTGTTGTATTGCAGTGTCAGCAGTCCAATCACCTGGAGTTGGAACAGAACCCACGGCCTTCCAGTCTTCCAACTCCAAAGGCAAGTGTTCTACTTGTTGTGACAATGACAATGAGAATGTGTATTTAGTTATATAACAAACGTGAGTTTAAATGTAACTGTGATAACTGCAGCTCATGAACATTGAGTAAAGTATAGCTGTGTAAGTAAATTTACCATATCAATAGATGTTTAAATGCTCACAGTTGCAGTAGCCTAAGCATAATGGGTTATATCCTGCTAAGGATATAAAATATGACCAGTTTCCAAAGCTTCGAGGCACCTTCCAAGAACTCAAACCATTATTCAGCTCAAGCTGGGCTAATTAAAAGACAGGTTTTGGTGTCAAAGCCTTCAGAGCTTTCCTGATACCAAAGAGAGTGCTCCTCTGAGGGCTTTCAAGGATCAACTGTTGGCTAACTTTGTTTAGTTTCTGGGCAGATAAGTTCCATTTTGGAGAAAAAAACTTATACTTTACTTTTTATGACAGAAAGCAAAGTCTGCTATAAAACTTTATAATTTATAGTAGGTTTAAGTATTTTATTTGACTGTCATGATTTTTTCACACATTTAATGGAGTATCACTTATTTACTTTTGTTGTAAAAAGTTGTTAAAACTTGTTTTAAACTACTTTTTCTGTAGTGGAATTTGTTATTACTTGAGGATGCTGGAGTAAGTGTGTGAAGTATGTTTTACTGTGTTTTATAAGGGAATAGTTACTTTTTTTTTACTACTTAACTAGTTTACTAACTATTGCTGTTTATCTTCAATGGGAATCAGTCACCTTTTTGGGCTTAACTATGGAACAACTTACTGGTTCCTCTGTTCCTCCTTCCAGCCACAAAAAGAAGAACCACCACACCTGCAATTTTTCCGTGACTAATATTATCCCAGTGTTTCAGCAAATATGTGTAGCAACACTAAGGCAACATTATTCAGTTTCTGTATTGTTATCACGATGCTTTCCTTCAGGTGGGTCTTAAAGTAAGAGGTTGAATTAAGGATTTGATCAGGAGATATATACATTTTCCTGGAATGTTATCAGACCACAAGCTATTACTAGGGTTAACTTCTTAAAATGTGAGTGAACCACCACTACAGTATGATTGGACATCTGATAAATCCTTTATCTAGTGGTCCAGTGACTGACAGAAAAATCAAGCTTGAGAAATAGTTGCCTAAAAGCTGGGCTACTTCAACCAGATTATTACCCACCAAACTATCCTTAATTAGTGGTCCTACATAAAGAGTATGACTCCTCTTTTAGCTCACGTACTTGTAAAGCAACATATTGTTATGTGAAACATGTGCAAATTGGTCTTCATATTTGGCTTTAATAGCTATGATAACATGTCTTAATGTTTGGCTACCCTGTTGTATACAGTTTTGTTTACAAGTGTCTTGTATTTTTTGTTTAACCTAAACTTGCAGTTCTTGTGGTTAGCTAGTTTGATTAACTTTTCATTCCACAAATGGGAAATAAGGAGGAAATAAGATGTGTGGTGGCCACACTTTTTGTATTGGCATATTAATAATTTAATAAATGAGGTCTGAAAATGCTCCCAGCTGTGTAATGTATCTTTATTACTAATATCCCTCTGGTCAAAGTTAATAAAGTCAGCTCTAGTTTCCATAACAACCAGATTTTTTAAAGTTATAGAACTCAGCTGTTTTATAAAGCTGCACTGATTGGGAATAATACACTCAAAAAACAAATGATCAGATTTCCGATTTAAAGTAGTGCCTTAAGGTCAAGAACTAGGTCAAGACTGTCAGCATAATATAAACAAATTAATTTTCCATGTTTGATTTTAACTACTGTACATCCAGTTTATGTTCAAATAGCTGAATTCATATAGTATTATAGCTGGTTTATAGTTCAGCTGTGATGATTACATTTCAGTAAATCTCAATTGTTAGTCAAGCTGTTGTCTAGGGTTGCTGTAACAGACTATGAATGTTGTAATCCCTGCCTTGATAAGTCCTTAACTTACACTACATTCATTTTAGATTCTGTGTTAGAAAACATATATCTAGCTTGAGATTCCTTATTTACAAAAATGATAACCCCCTTCCCAAACCATGTCAATACATAGACACCCATATTTAGAATCGCCAAAAAAAGTTTGATCTCACATTGCCAAGCCTTAGTAATAAGAACAATAGAACAGAAATTCCAAGATGATTGTTTTGCATAATAGATATGGGGAGTGACTCGCAATAAAAGGAACACCATCACAGAGTGTGGTATAGAGGGCCTGCTTGACTGCCTTAGAAGAGAACTCATGCAGACATCAGTCACCACTGTGGTTAACATTATGGGTGTGTCTTGCCTCTGGAAGACCAATGGTCAAAACTAGCTAGCTGTGAGAATCTATCAGTTATACAGTAGAAATCTCCATTATCCCAGTGCATCAGTTCAGTTGCCAGTTCACCTTAGACATGACCAGTTGCTGCCAGGTGGCCAAGAGTTATCCTCCGGGTCAGTTTCAGAAGATAATCTTCTCCATTCTCCTGAGAATTGCCCACAGAGGCCACCAGTGAGCCCTCCATGTCATATTCTTCAGGGTGTCCTTCATCTGCCGGCAGAGGCTGACCTAGTGTGCGGTGGTGACCCAGCAACAGTCATTCAGGTGTTGTAGACCCTAGTGAACACTGCTTCTTCACATCTTGTACCCCAGCTGAACTTATAGAAAAAAGTGATAAAAACAGAAAATAAAAAATACATCACTTCAGCGCACATGCTTACAACAGCTGGAATTCAGTTGTACATGATAGATGTACCCACAACTGGAATTCAGGTATACATGACAGATGCCTGCATACTGTGCATACCCCACCAAATGAACAGCTTATCCTTTCTCCTCAGATAGGCCACCCAGTTTTTGGACATCAAGTGACACTGATCATCAAGCAGCAATGATGTGCTATGGAAGGTTTCACTAGCACAGACAGCAGCACTATCAGCTTCTTTGGGTCTGCACGTGAGCTTACTATGCACATGAGCTCATAGCCTGAGAATGGGTAGGGATGAGCATGGTGGTGCTGGCTGGATCACCACAGATGGCATCCGTGAAATAAACTACCTTTAAGATGCACACACCCACCACAGGGGTGAGGCATGTAGTGGCCTTTGCCACCATGACTCCACATTTGGCATTAATTAACAGATATTGAGTTAAGTAATCCAGGTAAAGACAGCTGTTATACACACCATACAAAGATACTGGGTGTGCTGCTTAGCCTATCTGAGAAAGTGCAACCACTGCAGGGATTGTGGGATGACCTGAACTGCGTATAGAGTGAATTGGCTTATAGGGACATGTAGCACACATATATGTGCTGAGAGCACATATATAGCACACATATGTGCTCTCAGCACATATGTAGCACACATATGTGCTGAGAGCAGTGGTGTCACCATTTTTACATCCACAAGGATACTAGCAAATGCCCATCATGACTGTGCAGGGGTTCAAATGCATGGTGCATGGTCACAGGGCAAGCTTACAAATATGGTACACACTGTAACAGTGACTAAATCACTGTCGCCTTTGGTAATGGCTGCCTTCATCCCTAAATGTAAGCAGTCTCGTGGTTGTGCAAACACTCACCTCACATTGCCAGCACCAGGCCAGTCACTCTGGTCCTGCAGTTTCACACCATTTCTATCCCTTGTTGGTGTATTGATTGTACTGCCTAGCTGGGGCTGTTTTCAGAGTCATTGATGCTTTTGTTGTCAGATATGGGCTTCATTGTGTGGGAGCATGCCCAGTATGACCTTTCAGTATTTTCACACACACACACACACACACACACACACACACACACACACACACACACACACACACTTGTGATGTCTGGGATTAGAACTCCTACTTAACTATTACATCACGCTATAGCATTACGCAGTTTTAGTACTCATCATGGAGCTTACAGGGCTACTCCTTCACTAAAGGTGCATTTCAAGGCAAATTACATCAGCAGGTTTGCCAAAGTAAGGCAATGGGGAGTGCAGTGTGTGTGCATTGGCCATATACCATTCATCTGGAAGCAGACATACAACAGTCAGGCACACACATGTTTAAATTTAACATGTACTTGTATATATGGGATGTTTTGGAGCTTTTCTCCCCGTGCCTCCACTGAAAATGGGCATGCAGCCAGTCAGACTAACCCAGTCAACAAATGTAAAATAAAATAAATAAAAATGTAACTGCTAGATGAATAATGGCTTGGATATATGCGTGTATTCCTATCCAATGTGTGTGCAAAGCATGACTGGTGTAAATCATACTACAGCATTACTCAGTTATAGCGCTACACAAACAAACACAAAGTTTTTCAGTTGCCATGTCTGGGATAAGAACTCCTACCTAACTAGTACATCACACTACAGCATTATGCAGTTTTGGGATGTACTACAGAACTTACTGTGCTACTCTTTCCCGAAAGGTGTATTTAAAAGTGAATGACATCAGCAGCCCTGCCAAACTAGGGCAGTGGAAGTTGTAGTGACTGTGAATGGCCTCCAAAGCATTGATCCCTACACCAACAAACAATCACAAACAGTTTCACAGTTGCCATGTCTGGGATTAAGACTCATACCTAACTAGTACATCACACTACAGCATTACACAGTTATGACATGCACCATGGAGCTTACTGGACTATTCTTTCCCCAAAGGTGTATTTCAAGGTGGATGACATCAGCAGGCTTGCCAAAGTAAGGCAATGTGGAGTGTAGTGACTGTGAATGGCCACAAAGGCATTGAACTCTATATACACACACACACACACACACACACACACACACACACACACACACACACACACACACACACACACACACAAAAAACCATGCACATGCACACGTGCACACACACACACACACACACACACACACACACACACACACACACACACACACACACACACTTGTGATGTCTGGGATTAGAACTCCTACTTAACTAGTACATCACGCTATAGCATTACGTAGTTTTAGTATGCACCATGGCACTTACAGGGCTACTCCTTCACTAAAGGTGTATTTCAAGGCAAATTACATCAGCAGGCTTGCCAAAGTAAGGCAATGGGGAGTGCAGTGTGTGTGCATGGGCCATATACCATTCATCTTGAAATAGACACACAACAGTCAGGCACACACATGTTTAAATTTAACATGTACATGTATACAACTGCTAGATGAATAATGACTTGTACAGTCATGTTACACAGTTATCATAAGCACCACAGTCACTATAGTACTGAGGGATACCAGAGGCAAATGTCTACAGTGATTGACATTTGCACATCATGTGGTTTTAGCCAATTAGATGTGTGCTAGGTGGGACAGGCCTCATGATGGGAGGCTCTTTGTTGCTGTCTGTCACTCTCTTCCACACACCTATGTATGTGTAAGTTTGGCCTATTATATTGTGGGATATATGTGTGTATTCCTATCCAATGTGTGTGCAAAGCATGACTGGTGTGTAATGTGGGGTGTGTGCACAAACATCTGTGACTGTCAGATAGGTATAGTCCACTGTTGTTGTCAGATATGGGTTTCATTGTGTGGGAGCATGCCCAGTATGACCTTTCAGTATTTTGTTGTCAGAAGTGGGCTCCGTTTCCCTAAATGTGGGAGCATGCCCAGTATGACCTTCTTTATTGAATGTGTGAATCCATTCCAGGTAGGTTGTACTCTAGTGCAGGGTTTTGTGTTCTACACCTACACCTAGCAACCTGTTTCTGCAGGATAGCTGTAGATTGGTTGACAATATGGGGTCAAAATGAGCATAGGATAGTGGATTACTGTAGGTAATCGTGTCTGTGTTGCTTCTGCTACATGGTTTTGGTGTTAGCAGAGATATTAATACATAAGTACTGTTTTACACTGTGATGTTTTATGTCATCAACTACTGTCAAGTATACATATTTGCTTGCAGTAACTTCCTGGGGAACACAGGGTGAATAAAGCTGTGTTCACTATTGTGGTCTGCAGCCTACATATTCTTGCACAGTTGTGCCATTCTGGAGGGGAAGCTGCAGACACTTGCTGATACATCTGCGTACATGGTTCAGCACCTTGGTACAGTGGTGGCTGAGGATCCCATGCTTGTACATCCATCAACGTCACAGTATGGCCATATCCTGCTATGACCATACCTCACAGCTGTACAGATTCACACACGTTACCCAGAGGCAGGGCTCATATTTCTGGTAATTACTCCTTCACATTGTGGGTTACAAGGAGGTTTGTAGCCACCCATTCCTGTGTTTGCAGGTAGGGATAGTATGTGCACACAGCTGAGTTTCAGGCTTCACACACTCCATGGTGCCCATGCTCCTACCCCCCCCCCATTAATTCAATCCTTTTTCAAACATTATGCAAACATTATCTGATAAGTTCCCTATAGTTATCACTTCATCCCAGCAGTATTTTGGGGTTGGTCCACAGTTCATTCAGTAGGACATGGTGGACATGTTACTGGGATTTGTCAACATGGCCTTGCATATGGGTTCTGTGGACTGTGTTATGTTGTTATTTGGGAGTCCATGAGATAACATACATTGGCAGTATGGGTGAGTCACAGGCCTTTGACATAGGACTGTAGGGCATTTGGTAGTGATGCAGGCCATCTGTAGCAGGCTGTTGCATTGTGTCACTCCTACAGTCCCAGGCTGCAAGCTACTATATTCCCCTGGGGTGACAGGGTAGGTGTGCAAGGTGTTAATGTCAGTAGTTTCTGTCATTATTGATCCATTGGTGTGGATGCTGACTGGGTGCTGCTTACAGCTAGGGACACACCTGCATGGGACACCTCTTCAGCATGCAGCATTCTGTGGCTATTTCCATTCCCAACAGCAGGGATAAGACCTTTGAAGTACCTGTGGCCAGTGGTGGGGTAAGCTGGGTGCATGTGTGCTATGGAAGCTACTTGCAGCTGACTCACAGATATATGTGGGGCATTCCACTTATGCTGGCCTGTGCAGGGACATCAGCAGTTTCTCAATACTTCATACATGTGATCTTTGTGGTCTGCCAGTATTTGGCCAGATGACATCGGTATTCCATGCTACAAACCCAACTAATGTACTGCTAACCTGTATGCACAATTCCAAAGGTGTGTCCATTTGACAGTAACATTTTATACACTGTCTGTCTAAGGTATTTCTACCTGTGTACTGTTTGTATATCTGTGCCCACATTCATGCCATGTCCATCTTTTAGATGGTGACAGATATTACATCCAAACAATTACTATGGCCCACTGCTGGAATGTGTCTTGCTGGGATGCATTGTGCTTGGCACTGCAGTTGTGAGAACTTGGCCCTGTCATCAGTAGTACTGGCCAATGGCTACCATGACAAAAGCCACCATGTCTACCTGCTGACCACTCTCACACAATATACAACACACACCAGCCTCTGACACACAGCCCTGCATATTGTACACGTACTACAATCTTTCCTGCTACTTTGGCCAGCTCAGGTAATCTGTGCTCCATTGTTATTATGCCTACACATACATGTTACTACATTTCTACATGGAAAGGTATCTACTATTTGCTGGCATCCCATTCAGTTACTCAATTCCCTTGCATGCTCATGTCCATACAATAGATACAAGTAACAAAACATACTACTCCATTCAGCAATTGATAGGGAGAGTGACTTACCTTGTGGCTGTGCTAGTATTGAGGATGGTGCTGGAAGGTTGACTATGTTGGATGCACATAGTACACTCCCTATACATGGTTAAGCACAGGTAGTGTCATATTTGGCATCCCTTTTACTGTATGTGTGAGTCAGAGAGAGGTGTCATTCCCTGGGTTCCTACCGTGTCAGTGTATGTGCTATGTGTTGCCTCTTTGCCAAGGCCTGGGCATACTGGGCATGCCTCCTTCTGCCTACTGGTGCAGGCTCAAGTTGTTCCTCCTCGGAGTCACTGTGTGCCTGTGCAGGCCTTAGCAGTGGTGGGGGGCTGTGTGGCCCTGCCCCATGCTGTTCCTGCTGTAGCTGTTTCCACAGGATCATATTGTGTAGCATGGCACATACGATGACAATCTGGGTACATGTAGTTGGTGAGTACTGCAAGGCTCCACTGGATATGTCCAGGCACTGGAACCATGACTTGAGCATCCCAAACACATGTGGTCTATAATGATTCTGGTCTGTGCATGTGCCTCATTATGGAGTTCTTGTTCAGGTGTGTGTGCATTTTTGATGGGTGTCATCAGCCACAGCTCCAGTGCGTAACCAGCATCCCCCACTAGGTGGCCATATGGGATGTCCCCTTTGGCAAATCTCTGGTACAGCTGCATCATATGCCAGATGTGGGAGTCGTGACAGCTTCCAGGGTATCCAGCACACGCATTCATTATAATCCCCTGGGCATTGCACATGACCTGGCAGTTAGAGGGAAAGCCCTTGCGGTTTATGTAGACCCTACCCCGCTCACCGTGGTGCTTTGATGTGTATGTGCGTGCAGTCTATAGCACCCACTACCTAAAGGTATTCTGCTATTTGGAGGAAGAGACGCATATTGCTGGTCAACGCCTCACGGGTGTTGAGGAAATATATGTGTTCACCGGCATGTGCTGACATGGCATCCAGGAACTGGTGGAGTACCCTGGATGCTGATACCTGTGAGATCCCCATGATAACCCCAGGTGGCCTTTGGAAGGTACCTGTGGCTAGTATTCTTAGGCCTACACATACCTTGGTGTCTGCTGGGATGGGTTCCCCTCTGTTGGTTCTGTATGTGAGGCGTGGCCAGCACAGCTCAGCAATTTGCTGTAGGAGATCCCTGTCCACCCTGTAGCACTCCACTCTCTCCAGCTCATGTAGCCCCTGGTAGGTTACCCTGGGTCTGTACACTCTTCTCCTTCTCCTCACTGTGGGTTAGTCATCAGCATTCTCATCCTTACTACCCTCAGCCTCGTCCACATGTTGATTTATGAGAGCAAATGCAGCCCCTATCATTTTGTTGCTTTTGTTAGGTAAAATTTCCCCATTTATGTGCACTGGTGGTGAAGAGTTTGTGGGAAAAAACAGAGGGAAAGATGTCTGCATAGTTTATAGTAGTGTGCTGGGCTGTGCTGCTGCCTGTGTAATTGGCTGATTCTGATGCATTTCACCTGCCAGCTAGCTAGAAGATTACCTTCCTATTGCTATTTTCCCTTCCCATTGCCTTCCTGTTTAAGCCCAGAGGCACACCGTGCAAACACAGTGCTCAGATGTGCACAGAGCTGCAATTTCCTGGTTTACCTTTTTTTTGGTTTAAAATCCAGTGGGCGGTACACACACCCATTTAGGCAATGTAAAGTGTGCTTGGCAGCTTCAGACACACCCCTTTCCTTAGCTCTGCTAAGTTTAGGGCAATCCCGAATCACAGGTCTCCAGTAAGCTTGCAGTATGCCTGACACACCCCTCTATGATGTCAGCTAGCTCTTAGTCTTGCACCATGGTCTTTCTGCACCTACACGGTCGGGCACAGGCTAGCCATGAAGGAAAATCTGTGAATCAGTATCATTCCCCTCATTTGCATAGGATTACCTGCTAATGCCTAGTTACAAGTCCCACAGTGAGCCTTCCCCCTTAGCAACCACTATTCACTAGCCTTGTTGTCTTCTTCCTGCCATTGACTATAATTGCAGAATTGTGATTTTGCAGGGAAAGCTTTTTTCAGGGTTTTTCATTTATTTTCCTGCCTATCCCATTTGTTCGCAGCTACCCTATGCTTAAACGGCCGAAATCAGCAAAAATAAAAAATAAAATAAAAGTTATTTATTTATTTTTTTGTAACTGTTTTCCATGCCATTGGTCACATATTTGGTCACTGGCATGCTTTACACATTATATACACCCTTTATTTGGAGCTGTCATGGCTCTGTTTTGTAGTTTGCAGAAATGTACTCCGTTACTAACTGAGTACATTTTTGCAGGTTACAATAGTCCTGCACGGATGGCTGCCAGCTTCCTGGATCACAAATTCACCTCATTTGCATAGTTTTCACCTGCAAATTGTGTAATTTGCATACAGGAGCCGTGTCTGTGCAGGAGTAGTGCAGGAGCCCTCGTGCACATCCCGCAAGATTGTTCCTGGATCTCTTGGCGGCCATATTGCCTCCAGCAGCTCCTGCACTATTCCTGCACGCCGTGCAGACCTTGCTGAATCCTGGGGATTATTTAAGAAAAAAAATTACTTATTTTTCTTAAATAATGTCTTTGCATAATGACGCCATAGTGCTCTTCTGCTTTTGCCTTAGTATCCTAGGGTGTTGCTGATGTACTGAGAAAGCATGGGGGATAAGCATTCTAACACTTTTGCAGTACACCAGTGCTATGTGAAGGAAGCAATGGAGAAATGAATATCTCAGTTGCTTTTTTTTAATTTTTTTTTTTTTTTAAACTAAAAAAAAAAAAAAAAAAAATAGAAACCAGGGCGCTTTTAAAGTACAGGAGAGATGAGACTGAAAATAATAGGATAGTCAGGTATGTTTGTTTAATTTTGTATATCGTACCTGATTATACTTTTATTTTTCCCTGTGCCATCTCTCTCTCTCTCTCTCTCTCTCTCTCTCGTTCGTATAGGATGCCATTTTTGGGCAGTTATTAAAAAAAAAGTGAAATAAAATGAATATTTTTATTGCATATATTAATGGAAAAAAGTCTGGCAACCGGACATTTTTCCATTGGTATATGCTTGGATTTACAATGGGTATGCTGGTTGGGCTGACCGATCAATGTGCTCGTTTTGGAATATTAATGGCCAGTCATTGTATAATGGCCCATAATTTTTAGGGTAGCTTGCAGGTTCACTCTTATGTAGGAACATTGTTTTTCCTGTTGTTAACCTCTGTTCGGGGTGTGCATGTAAATAATTCTTTCTCATGGCTAAATCTTCCTGCAGAGATGTTAATACTTTCAGCTAAAAATTAGGTGCTACATCTGGGCTTGTGGTTTTCCAATTAGAGGCTTTTCTTAACTTTGTTTCAGTCTCTCTGGCTGTTACTTCCCCATTGTAAATGTGTAGTTTATGCTGGAGAAATTTAGGGAAAAGCTGTTAAAACATATCTACTTTGTCTAGGGGGAGAAATGCTCTTCCCAAGGTTAAGTTTAACAAGCATTTAAGAAAAACTATTCTGTATGACAGGATGAGAGATATTTTCTGTAAATTGATTTGAAATCTCAGATTGAGTGGAAGCTCCTGCACAGTTGCCAGAGAGCCTCAACAGCTGGAAAAGGAGTCTGCAAAGGTAAGACAATTATGCAAATAAGGAAAATGTGTATGCCTTGGAGTCTGCAGTAAGCAATGCCTAGAGAAATGCATTTTATGAATACTTTTGGTGCAGTAGAGAGAGTCCAGAGGGTAAAATAGAGAAATGATAATCTTAAGAAATGTCAAGCTGCTTGACAATAGGAATATGGTGACAGATGTCCTTTAGATCCAGCTTTACCATAAAAGCTAGGCTTGGGATCAGCCACACAGGATTTTGAAGTGATAACTTCTTGAACGTTGGAATCTTGACATGGAGATTTAGAGCTAAAATATCCAGTACTGGCCTCCAGGATCTTTCTAGCTCGGAAAACAGAAAATCCTTGAATAATAACCTTGCCTAGAAGACTTAAATGCACTGGTTCTACTACTCAGTGAAAGAGCATATCCTGAATGATGGGGGAAAGTAGAGCAATCTGGTTATGTGGGCAGGAGGGACTCCTTTGGAAAGGAATAAGGGATTCACACTGCCAAGAGTACCCTTTTTGGATTACTGCCTCTTCCTGTTTAAACTGTTTGTTAGGGAAGCCAGCTGAGGAGGGTGTAAACAGTTATTTGGTTTGAAAAAAAGAGGATTAAAAAAGCTGTGTCAATCCATGTATCAGTTTTCCCTTTTCTTTACACTTCTTAAGCCCCTCAGTTGTAAAAGGGCCAAATAAGGTCTTTATCTGAGGCAGAATTAAAAATCTCAGATTTGACTTCATCAAGGAAGTTTTGAGAACAAAGCAATGGAAGTCTCCTCAAAAGTGATCAAAAGTAGCAGCTTGGGGAGATGTAAGTATACTTTAGAATATGCTTAGTCGCCTGAGAAATGTTTGTCATGGAAACACTTAAATAACTGTTTACCTCAAAAGAAGGAAGGTTGACCTATGACTTCTGCATTTTCTCAGACAGCACCAGCAAATACTTTTAACATATGTTTAAAATGCTGAAAGTTTAAGTACTCAAAGTGTACATTTTCTTCCTCAACTTGTCTGTGCTTTCCTGTCTTATTCAGGAGGAGTGATTTTAGAAGAAGCAGTCTATTAGGCAACAACAGATTTAGAGAGAGAAATGGCTGCTGGCCCTGCCCTGGGATTAGAAAATAAGTACTTGTGTGTGACTGGGGTACCTCACATAATGTATCACACCTCTTGCAAGCCGAAGACTGTAAATCAGGTATATTGGCTATAGTGTGGCAGGCATAACAGGAGGAATAGGTGTAGCTTTAGGCATCTATAATTGCATTAAATCATAATACATTTTCTATGTAATGGGGACTCCACTCTACTCACACTAAAATACTTCACTCGTATTACAGAAAATCTCAGTGAAAGAGATTTCTTTATCTGGGAAGAGAAAAACTATGTTTTCTCAAATTCAGAAAGTTCTGACTGAGTAGGATCTTCTGACGTACCTCCCTCCCACCACCAATTTCTGTCAGAATGGGAAGGAATCCTTTTTCTTTTTCACGTTTTTTTGCCTGAGGATTTTTCTATCTTGGAAAATGCAGAAATTAAGTGTTTAGTGAAGTCCAGTAGATTGGTCTTAGCCACAGACATGGAGAGAGGATGTTGAATGTTTTTTTAACTGAATAATGTCTCCTCCAGTAAGGTTAACCTGATAGGTACACTGGTCACAGCTTCCACAATCCTCTCCCAGCAAAATGAAGACCGTTAATCAACTCCTTCCCCAGCCTGCAACAAAATGGTTTTCCCTCACCTTTCCTGGGGTTCTCTACAGCTACAGTGGATGTGACAGTCTCACATTCTTTGCTGGTGGCAAATGCTACACCACAAGGACTGTGGGAAGATGATGAGTGCTGTGAGGAACAGGGGACAGCCACAGCAGAGTCATCACCAGAGCCTGAGGCAAAGAAAGAGCCAGACAAATGTTAGACTCCTTTACAACACAGAGATTGACTACTGCTTCATGGGTAATAAGACAGAATGAAGATGGGAAAGCAGGTAGCGTATCCCAGAAGAGTTGGTAAGGATAAAGGAGAAGCACTAGTCATTCTGAAATAAGTATACTACTAAAAGTCCCACACATACACAATGCCCTTTCCCCAACACATCACCTATTAAACTATCTAGGTATGTAATCAAAAACAAACCTTTTCTCACAAAAAGTTCACAGAAGCATCATCAGCACACTTCTACTATGATAAAAAGGTTATTCACTTTCTTTTTGCTTCACAAGCACTAACACAGAATTCTTGTCAAATAAACACAACTTCCACATAAAATTAAATTTTAAAAGGAAGGCTTTCCCCAATGGGGGACATATCGGCCCAGTTTGAAGATCATAGCCAGCTGATAGGAATTATGGGAACTGAGCTTGCTTTGAAAGCTCTTGCCTTCTTCAAGGCAAATAAATGCTCTGAAGCTTTTAGCACTACAACTGCCTTTTATGTGATGCACCCGATGAATTCCTTGCAAGTGGAATGCAAGAAAGATACCAAGGGCTTTGAGAATCTGGCATGTTCGGGGGGGGGGGGGTAACCTATTTAGCTTAGCCTGCTGAAACAGATACCTTCATGAACATTTATTTATCTCTTGGCATGTACTTATGACATGTCAGGTATTGGATTAAAAAATCAGGGTCTCTAGCATCACAGATTCAGAGTATGATTATTTAAAAGAGAATTGTGTAGATTCCTCAGAATAATCTGTGGATTTCTCAGAAATCTGAACATTTCATGCTTCTATCAAGTTTGTTAATTCAGTCATCTGTAGAAAATTGTCTATATAGTTTCTTTCAATTCAGTCAGCTATAAAACAGTATGTCTGTATACTTTGTTTAAGAAAGCTGAAGTTCTCTAAAGGTATTATTCAGTGATGGAAAATCAGTACTTTAACGGATGTTTGCTGTTTCGAATTTCATGTCAGTACTCAATAACTTTGCAGACAGATTTCCTTAATAAATCGGCACTTGTACAGCACAGATAAATAATATATTGCAAGACTAAGGTGCTTATAAAACAAAAAAGATCCAATGTTTTGTTCCTGCAATACAATTACAAGAAAGCAAAGTCATGGGTTTTCTAGAGAACTTCTTACCCTCATATTCAGTCAATAAATACAATCAGGGAAGCCCTGGATTTGGAGTACCCAAAGAGAGTTAGGTTTAATGCCATGATATGCTCCAAAATATTACAGTTACAGTGCTTTAGAGTATTGGAACGCAAATTGCTTAAGGTTACACCATCCCAAATGCAGATGTAAGATGTATAGTTTTCAGTGTTACTATCACACATCTGCTCTGCAGGCAAATACAAAATGATGTTTCTGACGGCTTCATGATTTAACCAATTATAACTTTTTCTCTCTTGAAGTAACTAATACATTTTTTAATACAGATGTGCAGGTTAGTCCATTTCTAACAAGAACTCTGTCTGTATGTTACATTTTTGTAGGAAGATTAATTAAAATATATGTTTAGGTTTGGTGTAGCACTGGCAACAAATGAGTGGGTTTTTGTCTTTAATGTTCCTCCCATCCCACCTTGCAGGAGAACATTTTTGAAGTTGGCGTTCCTAGCATTTATATTAGATATTGTTTTGTCTTCCATGAGCTTATCGGCCTTGATGTCCAAAAAAAGTCACCACAATTTTCTTTCAAAACAGAGTAAGCAGTTCAAAGTGCAAGTAAAGAACACAATGTTTTGTTTTCCAGGCAGCTCTTGTCTGCTAAGCAGCGTATGTGAACCAGATGCCTTTTTTCACATGCTGAGATATAGCATAGCTGTTAGCAAACACTAGTTTGTTTCTTTTGATGATCCCATAAAGGGTGGTAAAACTTTATATTTTTCTGCAAATGTTAGTAATGCGGAATAGAAAAGAGTTGTATCTTTTTAGTATGCAGTGATGTCTTGGAAAACATTTGCTAGCATTGCAGATTCATGGTATGACCCATTTAAAACAAGCTGTACTGTTCCCTGAAAAAGCCTGTTGCCATGAGCTGATACATTTTAACTGTAAGGTCTTACGAGGGATGTTACATATTCTGCATCGTCACTTGTCAGTCTGTTCAGTACAAGTCTGCCTTGAACGGTCATGTAAATGTGCTACATTAGTTTGAGTGAGTGCTTGCTGTGCTGAATTGGAAACAGCAGAGAGAAATGTAACGGCAAGAGTTTTGAAAGACCTCTGACTTTTTTTAGAGACCACTGATCACTGTAAAATGGATCTTGTTAGTTAAATGGTAGCAGTGGTGTTAATTGTGGATTAACCTGTATATGAGCAAAGATATTTTCCATAGGTCACTTGCTGGTATTTGAATGTTTTTATTCTTCTTCAGTATATGTTGTATATAATGTATGCAACAGCTTTTAACATTTTGAAATAAGGCCATCATTCTCCCCCTGACCAGTTAGCCTATTCACTCCATTTCACCAGAGCAAGGACGGACAATGACAGATTATCACTTAGATAGCAATCAGGGACTGTATTTTTTTCTTTTCTCCCCAGCCTTAACAGCATTCATTCAGGTAACCAGGAAGGGCGTGTAGTTGGCTATCCACAGAGGATACCCCCTTACTTGTGCAAAGGGCATTTCCTCCAATCAGAGCTGCCCCCCATCCCCACAGAGCACAAGTGATGGTCTCATCTCCACTAAGGAGATTGAACTGTCCAGCATGACCCTGAAAGTAAGAAAACCCTTGCCTCCCCCAGAATAGCAAGCAGGCCAAGACACTTCACCCTTTTTCCCTTTACTCCTGCAATACTGAGGCTGCTAATCAACCCCAAGTCACTTGGGTCACACAGTAAGGGCCCTAATCCTCTGCATCATGGAGCAAATATTTAATTTGTTGACTAAATCAATCTTACTGCACCAGTCTTCCATTTCATTAAAGACACAGGGAGACAAGTCCTTAAGCAACTAAAACAGTTATTATGCATTCATAGTTGTGTATAATATGAATAACAAAAGAAAAACATTGGGTTTGCAGCAACAAAATGCTTTCAGTTGCAAGTAATGAGGTGCACAGCTGAACACAAATGGTGTTCTATTTGTGGAAGCAATGAAGCTAATTACAAACAACAACTTGTAAGCAAACAAACAAGTGCAGCATTTTTAGCTCCATGTACATTGCATTGGTAATAACTGGTAAAAGGGATGTAGCAGTGAAATGAACAATTGGCAGATAAACCAGAGCAGCTATTCCAAAAGTTACTTTCTTGTTGCATCAGTGAGGTAGAATAGCTATATTGTTAAGCGGGTATGCAGTTATCACAACTAAGTGTATAGTAAAGACGGGAAGAAATGTCAATGACACAAAATACCTCCCACACCTATGAGAAACAGTAAGCTTCTCCTCTGACAGTACACAATGGAGTAGTAGAAAAAAAACAGTGATTAACTGGGTCATTGACGTATCAAGAAAAGCAAACTGTGTACCATTGCTTATTATTTACACTGTTTGCTGCTTAAAACTAGCAAATAATTGTAATAATGATACTGGATGAGAATAGACAACAGGTAACTCTAATAGGCATTTACCCTCTTCCAAATATAGGATGAACTACTCCCAATAGCATTTAGTTAGCAGTAAGTGAGCCTGAAGCTAGCTGAAGCTCCTGCTTATGTGACGCAGTGGAAGAGGTTCTACTGCTGATCAGTATTGTGCTAGGGGCTCTACCATCAAAGCATATTTGGAAGGTGAGTACAATGATGCGTGGCTCCAGAGGAGTTTGGGTCCTTTGGAGAAGCAGTGTTACGGCTTTTATTCTGACATGGGTTTCCAAAGGACGAAAGAATGTTATACTAATATGTTTTGTAGCACCTCAGCAGCTGAGGTGGTGATAAAGCAATATACCCATTTCAGTCTTTCCATATCACCCTAACAGAAGTCAGATAGTAACATACTGCAAAGGAAAAAATAATAGCTCTGGATATCTTCCTATCGGTAGTGTCAGTAAAAGAGGGCTTGACACAGTAAAACGAGCAAAGCATTTTTGGAACATTTTTCACTGGGAGATATGCCACTGATAGAGCCAAGAGGAAAACAAGGCATGTAATAGAGCCTGTTATTTCTCCACAATTTGCAGGCATTTTCTTAAGATTCACTTTTGTAGACCCATCAGCTTCTAGTCAGTGGCATCTAGAAACCATTGTTTTCAATTATTTGCCATTGAAGATGAGACTGATGGATGGAAGCATGATCTACATACTTGTTCACCAAGTGTTGTAGCTGTTGTCCTGAATGTCAGTCAGTAAGAAAGAAAGCTAAATCACAGAAGCCGTATCTTTCTACTGCACCAGTAACATTTCCCCTAGTTTTGTTAAATGTCATTCAAGAAAATGGAAAAAAAAACACACTGGGCAAAGAACTAACACCTGTAGAATTCCAGCTCTTTTATTCCCTAACAATGGTGTTTGTATAATACTGACGGTACTGGCACAGAAGCCATGTTCAAGTCTGATAGCCAGTGGCACTATAGTTTGGGATGAAGAGAGACAAACACTTTAGCTAACTGTAAGAAGATTACTCAAGGGAGACATCCAATGTGTGTTTTTCTTAGAATTTTTTAGTAATCCTGATGGTATGTGTTATGAAAACTTTATCTGCAAACCAATGGACTGTACTGGGTAAGATGTTCGTTATCTAGCACCTTGTTGCAGATGATTAAGGCTGTGTGCTGCTAGCAGTCTTCACCCAATAGCCATAGTGTTTGATCCTGCAGTCCTCATTTATCTGCACTATCACTATGAGTAAGTGATTTAAAATGAAGGTGAACTTGGGCTACCCCTGAAAGGTAGCCATTTGTGCCAACTGGGTTTCCAGGGTTAGTAAATAAAAATAAAATGGAGACAGGACATTAGATACTAAGGGTTTTCGCTGACTCCCTTGAAACTGAGTGATCACATGCACTTCATTCCAAATGACTGAGAAAGTTTTCTTTTCCAGTCAAGCACTTGTTAAATATGTAGGTGGCAGACATTAGCACTCAGATGCATGTACTTTAGGAGAACCCACTCATCTACTGAAAATCCATGGTTTCTGTACCATTACAGCAACATTTCAACCTGCTCGACTGGCCTCCAGCTAGCCTGAAATGTCAGTAGACTGCTCTCCGACGCAAGTTGTTTGGCAGCCATCTTCTCACTTTTCACAGCAGTACTCTAGGATCCAGGGTTTCCATTTAAGGATACATTCATTCCCTGACAGAATGCTTTAGTATTTATAGATCTTGAATTCTGAAGATTTTGAAAATGTATGTTTGCTTTTGCCTAATTTCAATTTTAGGTATTTCTTTGCTGTGAGTGTTTGATGCAACAAAATGCACTTGGTAAACTTTCAGCTCTTGGCCTCATCTTTGAGCCTTTGAGTTCTGTTGTCCAACCACTTTAAGTCATCTCTCTCTCTCTCTGACTCTCCTTTTGGAATGAGGGTCATGCTTGTTTCATTTGACTTAAAAAGTATAAGTAAGCATTGTAGTGTCATGTAATTCCAGTTAAACAGTAACCATTCTTACTTTTCAGTCATGTGAAACTCACACTGCACATCATATGGCAATATATGTTACAATTAGTTAGCTGTATTTATTATTTTATGCAAATAGCCTTGCAAACATAAAATTATGATTCTTAGAAAAAGACTGTTGTGCTTCATCTTTTATAGTTGCGTGTTTTTAGCATTTTTTTTTTCTAGCTGGGCTGCTGTTGGTTTTCTGAAATACAGCATTTAGAGGAACATTAGTTTGTCATATTATGATTGATGACAGCAACAAACTATGCAATTATTTCAATTTTATAATGTTACTTGTGATCAAATATGAACTTCCAAAGAAATAAATGTTGATCTTATACCAACTATTAGCAGTATATGAGATTTTTTAAATTAAGCCAGAGTGTCTGACCCTGTTTATAAAGAATTGCACCCTAAATTCTTGAAGTAGTTTGAAGTGAATACTGGTTAATTTATATTTTCCTGAAGTTCGGTTATGGATGACATGACCCAGACTATACATACATTCAATCTCCCAGTTCTTGACCAATTAAGATAAATGAAAAAGACATCTCAAATGTTTGTTTTGAATCCCTTATTTAAACCTTTCTTAAATGTAGCATTTACTTATTCATTATTTATTTATTATGGCATTTTTTACAGACAGGACAAAATTGGACAGCACATGGAAGAAAGTCCACTAATGTTTTGGAAAGATTCCCATTTTCAGGGTGAGCACTCAGGGGATGGTTAATCATGGATGTGCCAGCAGTTTACACCTACAATGTCAGACTGTGAGCTTGATGATGTGTGTGTGTGTGTGTGTGTGTGTGTGTGTGTGTGTGTGTGTGTGTGTGTGTGTGTGTGTGTGTGTGTGTGTGTGTGTGTGTGTGTGTGTGTGTGTGTGTGCGCGCGCACTTGGCAGATGAGAGAAACATGGCAAGTTAAGAGAATGTCAGCAGTGAAGTGAGTAATCCAAAGTCAGAAGCCTAGTGCAGCAGTATGCCAGATGACGAGGTGGGGGCTGCGGACAGAATACCTGATAAAACATGGAATGTGGTAGAATGGAGAGAACCAAATGGCAGAACATGTAGCTCTTCGTGAACTGGAAATGTGAAAGGTAGGCTATGTTGGTTCAGTCTGGGACAGGGGGAGTTTATAATGCTGCTTGCCGATGGCATTTTCACTGCATCACATAGGAATTTTGAGGAGAATAGCTTAATGACAAGGCTATATAAAAATGTTATGATATATAGGAAGTGACTGTGAAACTTTTAGGGTTCATTCAAAAGGAGAAGCACCCATTGACAACAGGTCCTGAAGATAATGCTTGTGACGTTTTAAATTACCAGGTGTGTTTGAGTGCTTCTGAGAAAAGTGACAGTAAATAAAAGAGAATGAAGAGGTGCCCCATTGTTGGGCTTTTCCCATTTCTAAGCCTTTAGCAAAATTAGTGAGTCAGAAGGATACTAAGAAAAAAGGTGTAGCTATGAATAATTCGGTAATATGGTCACATAGACACTGCACTGCTCTCTTATATCTCGAACCTGTGAGGTACGAGTCTGGGGTTTGGGACAGTGTCTGACAACTGTTTGTTAAACTGTGGCTGAAGAAGTATAAAGTGTAATATGTGTCTGGATTATTTCTTTGATTTGATAGAGTACCAATATTTTTAAATGGACAATTTAAAGGTTGTGTAATTCACATTGCGGCAATCATTTCAGTTATGTCATTAATGTGCTTTGTATGGGAAAATTGGGAAATTAGTAGGAATTTAGTAAAGAAATATAATGTAATTTTTTGGGGGATAAGAAGAGGCATGCTTCTAAGATTTGCGATAAAATGCATATGATGAACTGAAAAGAATGCTATATTTATAAAAATATTCAAGAATATGGGGAAAAGGTTTTGTTATGAAGTTATTACAGAATGAGGTACAAGACAAAGAAGGAAAGATACAGAATAGACTGTTTTCTTCCCTAGCACTTTGCTTCTTCTTCTTTTTTTTTTTTGAAGGGGGGGACAGGAACAATTTAATGTATATTCCAAAATAAACTCGACAGATGACAAACAGGTAAATGTAGGTCAGGCTAGTGTCAAAATAAAAACAAACCTGCCTAAAGCTTTGTCTTACCTTTGAAGAAATTGGAGTATGTGCATCAGAGTCATGGCTCAAAGGCCCTTCCAGAATTCAACAAATATTCGGCTGCAACTCTTTCCACATGGTACAGCCCACCACGCAAGGAGGTGGTACAGCCAGTTGCATAGGCCAGAGTTTCAAAAGTAGGGTTATAGAACCAAATTTGAGGCATAATTTATTCCATTTTGAGACTGCAATAAACAACACAGGCTATAGTTTTATGTTGTGTTATAAAATATAGCCATCTCTATAATGGAAAATGTTTTTCTACTCAGTGACCTAAATTATCCTTCTATTGACTAGAAAAACTGTGCACCAGCCAATAAGCAGGTTTAAAAGTACTAGACTTCTTGAGCCTTAGTATTCTCACACAGATGGTGAAACTGCTAACAAAGGGTAGTGACATAGTCAATATCCTCCTGACAAACATCCCTGCTAACTGTACTTAGCTAAACACTGTCCGACACCCTTTTTATTCTTACAGCAATGCATCAGCATTCCTCATATACACCAATCCTAATACAAAAACAGCAATGTTTTAAAGAATTTTCAAATGGCAGCTATGGTTCACTGAATACTCACCTTGCATCAAACAACTTAGACCATGGTTTAAGTCCCTCTTCCAACATATTGAAGAATTCTTCACAACCTCTACAACAATTCAAAAATAAATTTGATAAATGCATCCATTTGTGGTATAACTATTGAGAAAATTCTACAGTAAACCTAAATAATGAAGTTACAAAATCAAGAAATTATTAAAGCAAAAGAAAAGAATTTGTAACTAACACACTAGAAAAAAAAAACAAGCAATCTCCGTGGTATCCCCGAAGTCTCAAAACAACCCACTAAAGAAGTATAGTGGGTCCGAAAACAAAACGGTGTAAGAAACTTCACTGTGTGGAATATTTTGAGTCCATATATCCTATATTAATCAGATCAGACAACATTAGTAGAAGTAGCAAACTTAAACACATCTTAAGTCATAAAAATTAATAAAAAATATGTAATTTTTCAGGATTACTAAGTATTCAAAAGTAATCCAAGCAAGGCAGGCAGTCTGTTTCCAGTTGAAAATCCTTTATTAAGTATACAGACAAGCGATCCAAGTAAAACAAAAATAGAGTAATAGTTTCCTCATATTTTCTACACATAATTTTATCATATATTTAATTAAATATATATGTGTGTATATATATATATATGTTTTATATATAAGTACATTTGTTTTTATTTATTTATTATAGGCATGTAGATAGTGGGTGTTTGTGTGTGTGTATATATTTTCACACATGTGTGCAAGTGTATGCATGTGTGTATATATATATATATATATATATATATATATATGTGGATATATGTGTGAGTAAGCATATGCGAATATTAATTTTATGAATTTTATAAATGTTTGCTTATAAGCTTATCAGTATATGAAATGTTGTATGTTCATGTAATTCAATATAATAATATAAATATATAAAAATTTTTATATACATATAGATTTTTTTTATATATTTTATATTTTACAAATTAATATATGAGAAGGAGATAAGAAAGCATATTCATTCCAGTACATATTAGACTAAAAAAGGATTTGTAAAGCTGTTTCTTTAAAATGATTTGTTTCAGTCTCTTACTGTTAGGCTGTATATGCCTTTAAAAGTAAAGTAATTTCAGGAAATTGGCGTGTTTTTTTAAAAGGATGTATAAAAACCAGTCTTTGAATTTTAAACTTTTTTAGTTTCTGAAGAAGTCCTGCATTTAAACGGGACGAAAAACATATTTTTATTGTTGAGCGTTTAAAACGAGTATTAAAAACCAGTGTTTTGCAAGTCTGGCAGTGTTATTTTTTCACTTGTTACGGAATTTAAAGTGGTCACAAAGAGGATTACTGGCCTCAAACAGATGCCCTACCCAGACCGTCTCAAAAAGCTCCAGCTTTACTCCTTCGCATATTGCCTACTCAGAGGTGATCTCTGCCTAACATACAAAGCTATGTCAAACACAGAGCTGTTGGACATGCTCCACTTAAAGAAATCCCAATCCCTCTGAGCTACACGCTCTAGGGACCTAAAACTTGTCACTACAATAAACAGAACATGCTGGAGGGATAGATTCCTGTCGCAGAGAATTCCCATACTCTGGAACCAACTACATATCTATATCAAACAAAGCTCCTCATTAGCACTCTTCAAGAATAATGTGATGATTGGATGGGAAATAGGAAATTCACCCCAGGGATCACCTCTGTGGCTCTGCTCGACAGGGGCACAGGAAAATAATTTTCTTGAGTGGCGAAAGCCAGGGTACCTTTTTGGCAAGGCTTATATAGGCCCTAAGGCCAATAGCCCAGTACCTACCTATGAACCTATTAACATGGCTGGAAATATATCAACCTTAGTCTATTTGGCAATATATATAAATATATACATATAGACTTTGCATGTAAAAAAATCAATTGTAAAAATCCTGTTCTATTTTCATAACCTATTGTTAACAAAGATCACTTTTGTACTTCTAGACTTCTTCAGGTCTGTGTACAAGAACCCTAAAAACTATCTATAAAAATGTCATTGTATAATTAGTTAGTATTGTTATTACACATCATTTTGAATAAAGTGGAAAAAAGAGAATCAGAAAAGGAAAAAATAATAAGAAAAAATGTATGATGATGGAAACAAAATATACACTTAAATTACAACTGATTTAAAATAGTATTTAAAACCAACTGGTAGAATAAAATAAAATAAAATTAGTCATGCAAACAATATGGCGATTTTCTAAGTTCCAGTACACTTTTAATTGAACAGTAGTTTAGCCCAGGCTTCCTAAAAGAGTTCAGCTTTAATTGCCACATGAGTTCACGTTTCTCTAGAATATTCAGGATGTCTCCTTCAAGATCACCCATGTCTATGTGATCCAGGAACTGGAACTTAAAACCTATGTGTCTTTTAAGAAGAGAAAGGTGTTTGGCTAGTGCATTATTTTTACATCCAGAGCGGATTTCTGACAGATGACATGAAATCCTACACTTGAGTTTATTTACAGTCTTGACCTCATAGAATGCATCACATTTATTGCACTGTGCCCTATAAATTACTTTTGTAGCGTTACAGTCATCCCCTGCACTGGTCTTAATGATTTTCTTTAAATAAGGGCAATAAAAACTATCATCTTGCTGTATAAATATACAAAATGTGCAATTAGTGTCACATCTTTTAATGTTTCTCTCATATGGTCTAGGTTTAAATTCAGCAAAACTTCTAATGTTCCTGGCCTTCCTATAAACAAAGGATGGAGCTTCACCTAAGATGTTACTCAGAAAAGGGTTTCCTGTGACAATGTCCCAATTTTCTTCAATAACATTTCTGATACTGTGATAATCCAAAGTGTATGTCAGGATGCAACCATTTTTGCCTTTGTTATTCTCTGTGGAATTTCTTAACAGTCTCCTACTGGGGAGGTTGAGTGAAGGTGCCTCAGTCCTTTTTAGTTCTATAATGGGTCCCAGGATTTTTTTTAACATCTGACTTTCATAGCCTCTCACTAGAAAATTATTCTCTAAGTTGTTCAGGTTACTCAAAAATGGCTCCATCTCTGTGGAAATGTTAGCTAATCTATAGCCGTGAGACTTCACTACATTATACTTGTTTTTTGTAGGATGTAGACTTTTACTGTGGAGTAATAAGTTAGCCTTTGTTGGTTTTCTGACTTGATCAGTGGTGATTCTGTTATTGTTGGTGTCCTTGGAAATCTGCATATTTAAGAAAGTGGTTGAAGTATAGCTATGGGAAGAGGTAAACTTCAGGAAAGGCGTTGTTTGATTGAGGTAAGTGATAAAATGTCCAAGCTGCAGGGTGTCACCTTCCCACACAATAAAGATGTCATCAATAAAATGTAAATATCATGAGATATGCTGTATGTAGTCTGTGTTGTTTAACACAAAGTCCTCCTCCCACTTGCCCAGGGGTATGTTAGCTATGCTGGGAGCCATGGTAGTCCACATTGCTATACCAGTTTTTTGTTTGTAGTGTTTGCCATTGAAAGTAAAGAAACTGAAGTCCAGTACAAGATTAAAGAGCTTGCTTAACTTTTGCAGTTGTGCCTGTGTACCTTGATTATGTTTCTTAAAAGACTTCATAGCTGCTGTTATACAGTAATTGTGAGGGAGCACTGTGTACATGAATTCCACATCAATAGTTAATAAAATACTGTCAGCTTCCACTGTAATGTTTTTTTATTTTCCTCAAAAAATCCATTGAATCTCTTATGTGTGACTTATCCTTTAAATGGCTGTGGCTTCAGTAAGGGAACCGCCACTTGCTGCCACCGGTCTATAAGGTGGGTCTTCTCTGTTCTTCTGTGGCTTTGGTATTCCAAAAAAGTAAGCCTTACTTTTTTGGAATACCAAAGCCACACAAGAACAGAGAATAAATCCAATATGCTTGGATTTACAATGGGCACACTGGTGGGCTGACCAATCAATGTGCTAGTTTTGGAATATTAATGGCCAGTCACTGTATAATGGTCTATAATTTTTAGGGTAGCTTGCAAGTTCACTCTTATGTAGGAGCATTGTTTTTCCTGTTGTTAACCAGTCTGTTTGGGGTGTGCATGTAAATAGTTCTTTCTTATGGCTAAATCTTCATGCAAAGATGTTAATACTTTCAGCAAAAAGTTAGGTACTGCATCTGGGCCTGTGGTTTTCCAGTTAGAGGCTTTTCTTAACTTAGTTTCAGTCTCTCTGGCTGTTACTTCCTCTTGTAGACATTTAGTTTATGCTGGAAAAATTTAGGGAAAAGCTGTTTAAACGTATCAACTTTGTCTAGGGGGAGAAAGGCTCTTCCCAAGGTTGAGTTTAACAAGCATTTAAGAAAAACTATTCTGTGTGACAGGATGATAGATATCTTCTGTAAATTGATTTGAAATCTCAGATTGAGTGGAAGCTCCTGCACAGTTGCCAGAGAGCCTCAACAGCTGGAAAAGGAGTCTGCAAAGGTAAGACAATTATGCAAATAAGGAAAATGTGTATGCCTTGGAGTCTGCAGTAAGCAATGCCTAGAGAAATGCATTTTATGAATACCTTTGGTGCAGTAGAGAGAGTGCAGAGGGTAAAACAGAGAAATGATAATGTAAGCCAAAGACAAAAAAATCTTAAGAAATGTCAAGCTGCTTGACAATAGGAATATGGTGACCGATGTCCTTTAGATCCAGCTTTACCATAAAAGCTAGACGTGGGATCAGCTGCACAGGATTTTTCAGGGATAACTTCTTGAACGTTGGAATCTTGACATAGAGGTTTAGAGCTAAAATATCCAGTACTGGCCTCCAGGATCTTTCTAGCTCGGGAAACAGAAAATCCTTGAATAATAACCTTGCCAAGAAGACTTAAATACACTGGTTCTACTGCTCAGTGAAAGAGCATATCCTGAATGATGGGGGAAAGTAGAGCAATCTGGTTATATGGGCAGGAGGGACTCCCTTGGAAAAGAATGAGGGATTCACACTGCCAAGAGTACCCTTTTTGGATTACTGCCCCTTCCTGTTTAAACTGTTTGTTAGGAAAGCCAGCTGAAGAGGAGGTAAACTGTTATTTGGTTTGAAAACAAAGAGTATTGAAAAAGCTATGTCAATCATTGTATCAGTTTTCCCTTTTCTTCACACTTCTTAAGCCCCTCGGTTGTAGAAGAGCCAAATAAGGTCTTTATCTGAGGCAGAATTAAAAATCTCAGATTTGACTTCATCAAGGAAGTTTTGAGAACAAAGCAATGGAAATTTCCTCAAAAGTGATCAAAAGTAGCAGCTTGGGGAGATATAAGTATACTTTAGAATATGCTTAGTCGCCTGAGAAATGTTTGTCATGGAAACACTTAAATAACTGTTTACCTCAAAAGAAGGAAGGTTGACCTATGACTTATGCAGTTTCTCAGACAACACCAGGAAATACTTTTAACATATGTTTAAAATGCTGAAAGTTTAAGTACTCAAAGTGTACATTTTCTTCCTCAACTTGTCCGTGCTTTCCTGTCTTATTCAGGAGGAGTGATTTTAGAAGAAGCAGTCTATTAGGCAACAGCAGATTTAGAGAGAGAAATGGCTGCTGGCCCTGCCCTGGGATTAGAAAATAGGTACTTGTGTGTGACTGGGGTACCTCACATAATGTATCACACCTCTTGGAAGCCGAAGACTGTAAATCAGGTATATTAGCTATAGTGTGGCAGGCATAACAGGAGGAATAGGTGTAGCTTTAGGCATCTATAATTGCATTAAATCATAATACATTTTCTATGTAATGGGGACTCCACTCTACTCACACTAAAATACTTCACTCGTATTACAGAAAATCTCAGTGAAAGAGATTTCTTTATCTGGGAAGAGAGAAACTATGTTTTCTCAAAATCAGAAAGTTCTGACTGAGTAGGATCTTCTGACGTACCTCCCTCCCACCACCAATTTCTGTCAGAATGGGAAGGAATCCTTTTTCTTTTCCATGTTTTTTGCCTTAGGATTTATCTAGCTTGGAAAAGGCAGAAATTAACTGTTTAGCAAAGTCCAGTAGACTGGTCTTAGACACAGACATGGAGAGAAGATGTTGAATGTTTTTTTCTAACTGAGTAATGTCTCCTCCAGTATGGCTAACCTGATAGGTACACTGGTCACAGCTTCCACAATCCTCTTCCAGCAAAATGAAGACCCTTAATAAACTCCTTCCCCAGCCTGCAACAAAATGGTTTTCCCTTACCTTTTTTGGGGTTCTCTACAGCTACAGTGGATGTGACCATCTCACATGCTTTGCTGGTGGCAAATGCTACACCACAAGGACTGTGGGAAGATGATGAGTGCTGTGGGGAACAGGGGACAGCCACAACAGAGTCATCACCACAGCCTGAGGCAAAGAAAGAAGCAGACAAATGTTAGACTCCTTTTACAACACAGAGATTGACTACTGCTTCATGGGTAAGACAGGATGAAGATGGGAAAGCAGGTAGCGTATCCCAGAAGAGTTGGTAAGGATAAAGGAGACGCACTAGTCATTCTCAAGTAAGTATACTACTAAACGTCCCACACATGCACAATGCCCTTTCCTTATCACATCACCTATTAAACTATCTAGGTATGTAATCAAAAACAAACCTTTTCTCACGAAAAGTTCACAGAAGCATCATCAGTACACTTCTACTATGACAAAAGGCTATTCACTTTCTCCTTGCTTCACAAGCACCAACACAGAATTCTTGTCAAATAGACATAATTTCCACATAAAATTAAATTTTAAAAGGAAGGCTTTCCCCAATGGGGGACATATCTGCCCAGCTTGAAGATCATAGCCAGCTGATGGGAATTATGGGAGCTGAGCTTGCTTTGAAAGCTCTTGCCTTCTTCAAGGCAAATAAATGCTCTGAAGCTTTTAGCACTGCAACTGCCTTTTATATGATGCACCCTCGGAACTCTTGCAAGTGGAATGCAAGAAAAATACTAAGGGATTTGAGAAGCTGGCATGTTCGGGGGGGGGGGGTTACCTATATAGCTTAGCCTGCTGCAACAGATACATTCCTGAACATTTATTTATCTCTTGGCATGTAGTTATGACATGTCAGATTATTTGGTTAAAAAGTCAGGGTCTCTAGCATCACAGATTCAGGGTATGATTATTTAAAACAAAATTGTGTAGGTTCCTCAGAGCAATCTGTGGATTTCTCAGAAATTTGAACATTTCTTGCTTCTATCAAGTTTGTTAATTCAGTCATCTGTAGACAATTATGTCTATATAGTTTCTTTCAATTCAGTCAGCTATAGAACAGTATGTCTATATACTTTTTTTTAAGAAAGCTGAAGTTCTCTAAAGGTGTTATTCAATGATGGAAAATTAGTACTTTAACGGATGTTTGCTGTTTCAAATTTCATGTCAGTACTCAATAACTTTGCAGACATATTTCCTTAATAAATCGGTACTTCTACAGCACAGATAAATAGTACATTGTAGGACTAAGGTGCTTATAAAACAAAAAAAGATCCAATGTTTTGTTCCTGCAATAAAATTACAAGAAAGCAAAGTCATGGGTTTTCTAGACTTCTTACCTTCATATTCAGTCAATAAATACAATCATGGAAGCTCTGGATTTGGAGTACCCAAAGAGAGTTAGGTTTAATGCCATGATATGCTCTAAAATATTACAGTTACAGTGCTTTAGAGTATGGGAATGCAAATTGCTTAAGGTTACACCATCCCAAATGCAGATGTAAGATGTATAGTTTTCAGTGTTACTATCACACATCTGCTCTACAGGCAAATACAAAATGATGTTTCTGCCGGCTTCATGATTTAACAAATTAGAACTTTTTCTCTCTTGAAGTAACTAATACATTTTTTAATACAGATGTGCAGGTTAGTCCATTTCTAACAAGAACTCTGTCTGTATGTTACATTTTTGTAGGAAGATTAATTAATATACATGCTTAGGTTTGGTGCAGCACTGGCAACAAATGAGTGGGTTTTTGTCTTTAATGTTCCTCCCATCCCACCTTGCAGGAGAACATTTTTGAAGTTGGCGTTCCTAGCATTTATATTAGATATTGTTTTGTCTTCCATGAGCTTGTCAGCATTGATGTCCAAAAAAAGTCTCCACAATTTTCTTTCAAAACAGAGTAAGCAGTTCAAAGTGCAAGTAAAGAACACAATGTTTTGTTTTCCAGGCAGCTCTTGTCTGCTAAGCAGCGTATGTGAACCAGATGCCTTTTTTCACATGCTGAGATATAGCATAGCTGTTAGCAAACACTAGTTTGTTTCTTTTGATGATCCCATAAAGGGTGGTAAAACTTTATATTTTTCTGCAAATGTTAGTAATGCGGAATAGAAAAGAGTTGTATCTTTTTAGTATGCAGTGATGTCTTGGCAAACATTTGCTAGCATTGCAGATTCATGGTATGACCCATTTAAAACAAGCTGTACTGTTCCCTGAAAAAGCCTGTTGCCATGAGCTGATACATTTTAACTGTAAGGTCTTACGAGGGATGTTACATATTCTGCATTGTCACGTGTCAGTCTGTTCAGTACAAGTCTGCCTTGAACGGTCATGTAAATGTGCTACATTAGTTTGAGTGAGTGCTTGTTCTGCTGAATTGGAAACAGCAGAAGAAAATGTAATGGCAAGAGTTTTGAAAGACCTCGGACTTTTTTTTTTTTAGAGACCACTGATCAGTGTAAAATGGATCTTGTTAGTTAAATGGTGGCAGTGGTGTTAATTGTGGATTAACCTGTATATGAACAAAGACATTTTCCATAGATCACTTGCTGGTATTTGAATGTTTTTATTCTTTTTCACTATATGTTATATATAATGTATGCAACAGGTTTTAACATTTTGAAAAAAGGACATCATTCTCCCCCTGACCAGTTTGCCTATTCACTCCATTTCACCAGAGCAAGGACTGAAAAGTACAGATTATCACTTAGATAGCTATCAGGGACTGTTTGTATTTTTTTCTTTTCTCCCCAGCCTTAACAGCATTCATTCAGGTAACCAGGAAGGGTGTGCAGTTGGCTATCCACAGAGGATACCCCCTTACTTGTGCAAAGGGCATTTCCTCCAATCAGAGCTGCCCCCCATTCCCACAGAGCACAAGTGATGGTCTCCCTGATCTCCACTAAGGAGATTGAACTGTCCAGCATGACCCTGAAAGTAAGAAAACCCTTGCCTCCCCCAGAATAGCACGCAGGCCAAGACACTTCACCCTTTTTCCCTTTACTCCTGCAATACTGGGGCTGCTAATCAACCCCAAGTCACTTGGGTCACACAGTAAGGGCCCTGATCCTCTGCATCATGGAGCAAATATTTAATTTGTTGACTAAATCAATCTTACTGCACCAGTCTTCCATTTCATTAAAGACACAGGGAGACAAGTCCTTAAGCAACTAAAACACTTATTATGGATTCATAGTTGTGTATAATATGAACAACAAAAGAAAAACATTGGGTTTGCAGCAACAAAATGCTTTCAGTTGCAAGTAATGAGGTGCACAGCTGAGCACAAATGTTGTTCTATTTATGGAAGCAATGAAGCTAATTACAAACAACAACTTGTAAGCAAACAAACAAGTGCAGCATTTTTAGCTCCATGTACATTGCAGTGGTAATAACTGGTAAAAGGGACGTAGCAGTGAAATGAACAATTGGCAGATAAACCAGAGCAGCTATTCCAAAAGTTACTTTCTTGTTGCATCAGTGAGGTAGAATAGCTATATTGTTAAGCGGGTATGCAGTTATCACAACTAAGTGTATAGTAAAGACGGGAGGAAATGTCAATGACACAAAATACCTCCCACACCTATGAGAAACAGTAAGCTTCTCCTCTGACAGTACACAATGGAGTAGTAGAAAAAAAACAGTGATTAACTGGGTCATTGACGTATCAAGAAAAGCAAACTGTGTACCTTTGTTTATTATTTACACTGTTTGCTGCTTAAAACTAGCAAATAATTGTAATGATATTGGATGAGAATAAACAGGTAACTCCAATAGACATTTACCCTCTTCCAAGTATAGGATGAACTACTCCCAATAGCATTTAGTTAGCAGTAAGTGAGCCTGAAGCTAGCTGAAGCTCCTGCTTATGTGACGCAGTGGAAGAGGTTCTACTGCTGATCAGTATTGTGCTAGGTGCTCTACCATCAAAGCATATTTGGAAGGTGAGTACAATGATGCGTGGCTCCAGAGGAGTTTGGGTCCTTTGGAGAAGCAGTGTTACGGCTTTTATTCTGACATGGGTTTCCAAAGGACGAAAGAATGTTATACTAATATGTTTTGTAGCACCTCAGCAGCTGAAGTGGTGATAAAGCAATATACCTATTTCAGTCTTTCCATATCACCCTAACAGAGGTCAGCTAGTAACATATTGCAAAGGAAAAAAAATAATAGCTCTGGATATCATCCTATTGGTAGTGTCAGTAAAAGAGGGCTTGACACAGTAAAACAAGCAAAACATTTTGGGAATGTTTTTCACTGGGAGATATTCCACTGACAGAGCCAACAGGAAAACAAGGCATGTAATAGAGCCTGTTATTTCTCCACAATTTGCAGGCATTTTCTTAAGATACGTTTTTGTAGACCCATCAGCTTCTAGTCAGTGGCATCTAGAAACCATTGTTTTCAATTATTTCCCATTGAAGATGAGACTGATGGATGGAAGCATGAACTACATACTTCTTCACCAAGTGTTGTAGCTGTTGTCCTGAATGTCAGTCAGTAAGAAAGAAAGCTAAATCACAGAAGCCGTATCTTTCTACTGCACCAGTAACATTTCCCCTAGTTTTGTTAAATGTTATTCAAGAAAATGGAAAAAAAAACACACTGGGCAAAGAACTAACACCTGTAGAATTACAGCTCTTTTATTCCCTGACAGTGGTGTTTGTATAATATTGACGGTACTGGCACAGAAGCCATGTTCAAGTCTGATAGCCAGTGGCACTATAGTTTGAGATGAAGAGAGACAAACACTTTTGCTAACTGTAAGAAGATTACTCAAGGGAGACATCCAATGTCTGTTTTTCTTAGAATTTTTTAGTAATCCTGATGGTATGTGTTATGAAAACTTTGTTATCTGCAAACCAATGGACTGTACTGGGTAAGATGTTCTTTATCTAGCACCTTGTTGCAGATGATTAAGGCTGTGTGCTGCTAGCAGTCTTCACCCAATAGTCCTAGAGTTTGATCCTTCAGTCCTCATTTATCTGCACTATCACTATGAGTAAGTGATTTAAAATTAAGGTGAACTTGGACTACCCCTGAAAGGTAGCCATTTGTGCCAACTGGGTTTCCAGGGTTAGTAAATAAAAATAAAATGGAGACAGGACATTAGATACTAAGGGTGTTCGCTGACTCCCTTGAAACTGAGTGATCACATGCACTTCATTCCAAATGACTGAGAGAGTTTTCTTTTCCAATCAAGCACTTGTTAAATATGTAGGTGGCAATCATTTGCACCCAGATGCATGTACTTTAGGAGAACCCAGTCATCTGCTGAAAATCCATGGTTTCTGTACCATTACAGCAACATTTCTACCTGCTCGACTGGCCTCCAGCTAACCTGAAATGTCAGTAGACTGCTCTCCGACGCAAGTTGTTTGGCAGCCATCTTTTTCACTTTTCACAGCAGTACTGTAGGATCCAGGGTTTCCATTTAAGGATACATTCATTCCCTGACAGAATGCTTTAGTATTTATAGATCTTGAATTCTGAAGATCTTGAAAATGTATGTTTGCTTTTGCCTAATTTCAATTTTAGGTATTTCTTTGCTGTGAGTGTTTGACGCAACAAAACGCACTTGGTAAACTTTTAGCTCTTGGCCTCATCTTTGAGCCTTTGAGTTCTGTTGTCCAACCACTTTAAGTCATCTCTCTCTCTCTCTCGCTGACTCTCCTTTTGGAATGAGGGTCATGCTTGTTTCATTTGACTTAAAAAGTATAAGTAAGCATTGTAGTGTCATGTAATTCCAATTAAACAGTAACCATTCTTACTTTTCAGTCATGTGAAACTCACACTGCACATCATATGGCAATATATGTTACAATTAGTTAACTGTATTTATTATTTTATGCAAATAGCCTTGCAAACATAAAATTATGATTCTTAGAAAAAGACTGTTGTGCTTCATCTTTTATAGTTACGTGTTAACAGTGTTAGCATTTTTTTTCTAGCTGGGCTGCTGTTGGTTTTCTGAAATACAGCATTTAGAGGAACATTACTTCTCTTGTCATATTATGATTGATGAGAGCAACAAACTATGTAATTATTTCAGATTTATAATGTTACTTGTGATCAAATATGAACTTCCAAAGAAATACATTTTGATGTTATACCAACTATTAGCAGTATATGAGATTTTTTTAAATTAAGCCAGAGTGTCTGACCCTGTTTATAAAGAATTGCACCCTAAATTCTTGCAGTAGTTTGAAGTGAATACTGGTTAATTTATATTTTTGCTGAAGTTCAGTTATGGATGACATGACCCAGATTATACATTCAATCTCCCAGTTCTTGACCAATTAAGATAAATGAAAAAGACATCTCAAATGTTTATTTTGAATCCCTTATTTTAACCTTTCTTAAATGTAGCATTTACTTATTCATTATTTATTTATTATGGCATTTTTTACAGACAGGACAAAATTGGACAGCACATGGAAGAAAGTCCACCAATGTTTTGGAAAGATTCCCATTTTCAGGGTGAGCACTCAGGGGATGGTTAATCATGGATGTGCCAGCAGTTTACACCTACAATCAAAAGGGGTGCACTTGCACCCTGGAATCGGCTGACTAATGTTATAATTTAAAAAGTTTTTTTTTGGACGTTCTTCTTTTAGAAGAAAGAAGTCCGTGCTGACATCATGCGTTCTTCTTTAAGAAGAATGGTCGCGGGTGTGCTGACATCATCGCGTGCATATTTTCAACTTTTGGGAGCGGGAAGTCAGATGGACAGACGGTTTTGGGGTTCGCAAGCGGAAAATGGGACCACGAACTGAAACGGACGGATTAACGGAAGATGGGACACTTTCAAAGTAAGTGTGTGTGTGTGTGTGTGTGTGTGTGTGTGTGTGTGTGTGTGTGTGTGTGTGTGTGTGTGTGTGTGTGTGTGAATGAATGAAAATAGGGAAAGATGTGAAGTTGGATGTGTGTCCATGTTCAGAAGCTGGCCCTGTTGCTGAAGAATCACAAGGGCAGTTTCATCAAAGTAAGCTAAATACAGTCCATAGCATTTTTTCATAGCTTTGCTTACTGACTCCTGTCACTCATTATGGGGTGATTGGATTGCCCTCTTCTGTCTTTATTTTTATTTTTCTAAGCAGAAAGCAATCGCTGTAACTATATGTTGTGACATTTGGAGTTGTATTCTGTGCTGTACTGGGATGTCAAGGAACAGAGTTATGGATATAATGTGGAACAGACATTGCTGCTAGTCACTTTCTCACAAGCTGCAAGTTGACCCCCGCCTTTGAAAGTCCCAACATTTCAACAGAGTGTTAAGGTTGGTTGACGCTTACACAAAATAATGAAAATTCATTTTCAAAATACAGTCTTGGCACATTCTGTTTGAAGAAATGTTACCTACCAGTTCTATCTGCCTTTTCAGTCATTTACTGATCTGGATCTGTCATTCAGCACAGTGCCCTTTCCTAAGCACCCCAGTCAATTTTCTAACTTACAAAAGAATGTTGTGTGTTTTTCTGTTATATTACATGTGCATAGCCAAGGGACAGACCTGATGGCAGACAAATGGCATTTTCCTTTCCATGTTAAGATTGCTTTTTTGAAGGGGGCTTATTACAGAAAATATATTTAAAAAATAAGAACAAACCACTTTATGGAAACAAATTCCCAGTGCTTTCATTTTGTAACAAGACTTTTCATCAGAGTCTAAGGAAGTCTTGCTATAAGATGAAAATGCTGTGAATCTGTTTGAATAAAATGATTTGTACTTTACAGTTTTGTATATATGTAGTTGTTTTTGTAAGGGGAATAATTGGTTCCAATTGTAAGACATTTTGTTTTATTTGTTTTTTATAGCTTAATTATGGGATTATTAAAGTACAGTTTTAGTTTGCCATAGTTAAATTGTGATATTCATTCCACTTATACCAAGACTCCTTAAAGAGTTACTTGCTTCAACTGTATCTGATTACAGTGCTTGACCTCCAGAAAAAACAAATACATGTGGATATCCTTGATAAATATGGAAACTCCCCCTCCTTTTGTGGTTCGGTCTGGGTTTTGGGGCCGAAAAGCATGATATGAGGTATAGCCTGGTAGTGCTGGGGTGCTCTTGGGAGCCTTGAACCAGGTTTCTGTCACTGCACAGATATCTATGTTCTCCATACTGAGGAGAGCTGCATCTTGAGGTTAACACTTCTGGCATTTAGCAGCATTACCCTTAGTTTCTTGTTCCTTGTGCTGTCTATGGGGGTGGGTTTGACTTTTGAGCCCTGCCTAAAACAGGCACTATGGGGGTGGCAAGAGCCTTTGCCAATATCTGAAAGCCCAGTGGTGACAGGTGCAAGCTGTCCCTAGTGAAGCAACGTGGCTTGTCGAGCATGTCATCCCAGGCTGACAGACACTGGATCCCCTTTGAATGACACCAAAATTTTAGCCAATTGTTAAAATCAATCATTTTGTCTTTGTACTGTGGCATCATTCTAGGTGAGGGTAAGATGCTGCTCAAGGTCAGGGTCATACCAGCCTGGGCTACATGATCATAGAGCTCCTCTATGTCTCTTTTCATGTAGTCCAGGGAGGTACGCTCAGGTCATTCACACCAGCATGTACAATGACTGAGCCATATTTGTATTTGCTTTGGAGTGACCTGAGTGCTTGCGTTATGTGACGGATCCTAGCACCCGACAGGCAGCTCACCATGACCTTCTCTTTATTCAGCCTGGTGAGCAGGACGTCAGTGTGTCTGACAATAGAGTCACCTATTACAAGAGTATCAGGTGTGTTATTCAGCCTTAAGGGCTGTGGCTGCTTGGCACACTGACTTTGTGGGCTATGTGTTGTGCATGTTTTGTTTTGAGGTAGCGTTTGCTTGGATGTCTGCTTTGGAGGTCTCTGTTGCTTAGGTAGATTTTTATTTAGAGCCTCAGAGTATGTTTTGTGTATTTAAGTGTTTGGTTCGCTGATGTGTTGGGACTATGATACTGGAGCAAACTCAGACAGCCCTGGTTGAACTATACCTCTCAGTTGTCCATATCTTTGCAGAATGAATAGATATTTGCTTCTTATTTTTGTTTTGTTCCTCATACAATGAACTCACTAAATGACAGACATTTGAGTTTCAGACGTCATAACCTTCAGAAAAATGCATGCTAATGCAAGACCTGTTATTCTATCAACTGTCAAGTTTATACAAGAGCAATTTTTAGTAGTTTGTATGTTCCCCCAATATATTTAGCCTTGCCCAGATTTCCTGAATTAAGAGGTATGTGCAAATCGCTTTATAGAATTAGGAATATCCAAACCTCTCCATTGTCCCCAATTTTGGCACAAAATGTTGCTCTCCCCTAATAATCCTTCCTCAAAATGGCAATTTTGGAAGAAAATGTGATTGAAGTCTCCTAGAATAATGGTGTTGGCTTAATGCATAGGGACACCATATCAGTTAGGAGATATGGACTGATGGGGTACATAGAGGGGACCTATAGTTAGGTATGACACAGTACGGAGTTTTGTTGATGCTAAGCTGGATGCAGAGGAATTCCACGTCATTATCTCGCCTAGCAAGTCTGGAGATGAAATGTTCTTTGAGAATATGTGGACATCATCACCCTTTCATCTAAGGTGGTAGGCCTGAACTTGTGGCAGGTATTGAAATCCTGCATTAAAGGAGTGCTGTCATCGGTCTTGAACTAGGTCTTTTTGATGCATATATAGATGTTTTCCAGGGGAAGCAGTGCTTGTAAGGAGTGGACTGTTTAGCTTAGGCTCTGAAAAGGAAATTGGTTATTTTCTAATTCATGTAGCTATAAAATTCAGTATAAAAACCGTAAAAGTTTCTGAATGCAAACACACTATTTAAGCAGCATCATGGTAGGGAGTACTTCAGTACAGAGAGATTCAACTAAATACATAGCCACGAGTTCCCTTATACCTTTCTGTCAAAAACAAACACACACCATGGTCACACAGAATTTACAGTTGTAACTTTGAAAAAATCTATTTATGTATTTCTTGCACTAAAGTTGAGGTGTGTGTGTGTGTGTGTGTGTGTGTGTGTGTGTGTGTGTGTGCGACAGAGTCAGAGAAATGCCCTAGTTAGCTCTAACAGGTGGAATTTAGGTGCAACTGTTTTGTTTAGCAAATGGTATCATTATTGTGGTATAGAATTTTAAAGCAGTGTTAGCACAGCAGGTAGCATACTTCTTTATGCAAAGGGCTGTAGGTTCTATTCATACAGCATGTACATTTGTATTTTAAGGAGGTATGGTACTGCAGTTCTTAGTATGTCCTCCTTTGGATGAGACACCTAATAACTGTGAACCTGTTTTTCAGCCTGCCACCCATTCCCTATTGCAATATACCAACTTACCATTTATTTTAATGTAGCACATGCAATTTATTCGTCAAGGGCAACAGGCACTGAATTTGTAAATGAAACACTGAAATATAAAGTTTTTTTTCTAGATCTCTTTAATGTGGAATTATTCAGATGACTTATACTTCTGCAGAGATTCTGCATATTGATTGATACTGGTGGATTGTATGACAGAAGTTTGAGTGTTCCTTTATGGTTGAAATGTTCTGAATTGGGCAGGCTGTCATTATTGGTTCATATGATTTGTTTCATTGCTTAAAGGAAAGATGCTCAGAGCTATAACTTTAAAACACACTCTAACCAAGTGGTGCTGTATTATACAAGGGATATAATTCAATTATTATTTAGTATAATTAAATCAGGAAGGTGAATCAAAGAACTCTTGCATGTTTCTAAAAATGTGTGCAAGGAGCCTATGATTTGGAAACCCAAAGGTAAACTTACCCTGCCACTGGCCAGATGCATGTTCGTTGAATGTGGGTTTTGATGCTGTTTCAGTGAATGTGGGTTTCAAAGGTACAGAAGTTTTAATGCTAAGTCTGTTTTCATTGTAAGACTATTGCTTTGTTTAGGTTTAGTAAATGTCTGTCAGTGTTTGTGCTATAAAATTTGAAATAAGTTGTAAATGAAATCCAGATATCTGTAATCATTGTAGAAGTAAAGCATAAAACAGTATGCATACTGAGAGATTTGAACAGTGTCTATGACAAATGGGGAGAAATAGCCAAGTAATGGGACACTGGAATGGCTGCGGGGGGGGGCTGAGTGGGCGGGGCAGCAGAGGGGGTGGGGCTGCATGGGCGGGGCTTGGGTTTGCACCCCCCTGCAAAAAATCCTGCGGGCTCCCTTGCCTACAATGTCAGACTGTGAGCTTGATGATGTGTGTGTGTGTGTGTGTGTGTGTGTGTGTGTGTGTGTGTGTGTGCGCTCTTGGCAGATGAGAGAAACATGGCAAGTTAAGAGAATGTCAGCAGTGAAGTGAGTAATCCAAAGTCAGAAGCCTAGTGCAGCAGTATGCCAGATGACGAGGTGGAGGCTGCAGACAGGATACCTGATAAAACATGGAATGTGGTAGGATGGAGAGAACCAAATGGCAGAACATGTAGCTCTTCGTGAACTGGAAATGTGAAAGGTAGGCTATGCTGGTTCAGTCTGGGACAGAGGGAGTTTATAATGCTGCTTGCCGATGGCATTTTCACTGCATCACATAGGAATTTTGAGGAGAATAGCTTAATGACAAGGCTGTATAAAAATGTTATGATATATAGGAAGTGACTGTGAAACTTTTAGGATTCATTCAAAAGGAGAAGCACCCATTGACAACAGGTCCTGAAGATAATGCTTATGAAGTTTTAAATTGCCAGGTGTGTTTGAGTGCTTCTGAGAAAAGTGACAGTAAATAAAAGAGAATGAAGAGGTGCCCCATTGTTGGGCTTTTCCCATTTTTATGCCTTTAGCAAAATTAGTGAGTCAGAAGGATACTAAGAAAAAAGGTGTAGCTATGAATAATTCGGTGGTATGGTCATATAGACACTGCACTGCTCTCTTATATCTCGAACCTGTGAGATACGAGTCTGGGGTTTGGGACAGTGTCTGACAACTGTTTGTTAAACTGTGGCTGAAGAAGTACAAAGTGTAATATGTGTCTGGATTATTTCTTTGATTTGATAGAGTACCAACATTTTAAAATCGACAATTTAAAGGTTGTGTAATTCACATTACGGCAATCATTTCAGTTATGTCATTAATGTGCTTTGTATGGGAAAATTGGAAAATAAGTAGGAATTTAGTGAAGAAATATAATGTAATTTTTTGGGGATAAGAAGAGGCACGCTTCTGAGATTTGTGATAAAATGCATATGATGAACTGAAAAGAATGCTATTTTGATGAAAATATTCACGAATATGGGGAAAAGTTTTGTTATGAAGTTATTACAGAATGAGGTACAAGACAAAGAAGGAAAGATACAGAATAGACTGTTTTCTTCCCTAGCACTTTGCCTTTTTTTTTTTTTTTTTGAAGGGGTACAGGAACGATTTAATGTATATTCCAAAATAAACTCCACAGATGACAAAAGGACAAATGTAGGTCAGGCTACTGTCAAAATAAAAACAAACCTGCCTAAAGCCTTTTCTTACCTTTGAAGAAATTGGATATGTGCATCACAGAGTCATGGCTCAAAGGCCATTCCAGAATTCAATACATATTCGGCTACAACTCTTTCCACATGTTACAGTCCACTAAGAAAGGAGGTGGTATAGCCAGTTGCATAAGCCAGTGTTTCAAAAGTAGGGTTATAGAACTAAATTTGAGGCATAATTTATTCCATTTTGAGACTGCAATAAAAAACACAGGCTATACTTTTATATTGTGTTATAAAATATAGCCATCTCTATAATGGAAAATGTTTTTCTACTCAGTGACCTAAATTATCCTTCTGTTGACTAGAAAAACTGTGCACCAGCCAATACGCAGTTTTAAAAGTATTAGACTTTTTAAGCGTTAGTATTCTCACACAGATGGTGAAACTGCTAACAATGGGTAGTGACATAGTCCGTATCCTCCTGACAAACATCCCTGCTAACTGTACTTAGCTAAACACTGTCCAACACCCTTTTTATTCTTACAGCAATGCATCAGTATTCCTCATATACACCAATCCTAATACAAAAACAGCAATGTTTTTAAGAATTTTCAAATGGCAGCTATAGTTCTCTGAATACTCACGTTGCATCAAACAACTTAGACCATGGTTTAGGTCCCTCTTCAAATGTACTGATGAATTCTTCACGACCTCTACAACAATTCAAAAATAAATTTGATAAATGCATCCATTTGTGATATAACTATTGAGAAAATTATACAGTAAACCTAAGTAATGAAGTCATAGCCGGCCTTAGGCATAGGCTAACTAGGCAGCCGCCTAGGGTGCCACTGTAGCAGGGGCACTTTTCCAGTATTTATTTGGTATAGGTAGACCAGGATGGGGGCACCAGATGTTGTGGGGGCAGGTGCCATGGAGCCCTTTTACCTAGGGCACCTGTTGACCTAAGGCCGCTCCTGAATGAAGTTACAAAATCAAGAAATTATTAAACCAAAAGAAAATAATTTGTAACTAACACATGAGCATGCAGATGAATCAAATTTCAGGCCATAAAGGTGAATCCATCTATTTTTCCTCCTTCCAGTATATGAAGGGCTGACCTCTGCCCTTATTAAGGTCAGAAACACCAGTTCCATTTTGTCAGATGTGATGAGATGTGATAAGAGTCTACTTCTTTGAAGTACAGGCCAACACTAAGGGACTCTGGCTAACAAAGTTCGCAGATGACTGCAAACTGAGAGCCGTTATTGAATCCCCAAATGATGTGGATATTCTACAAAAGGGCCTTACAGAGACAGATGCTTGGTGCCAGAGCCATGGGCTCAAGCTTAATGCCAAGAAATGTATAGTTATCCCCTTGAGAAAAACCATGTACCCATGAATTACCACATAGGTGGCAGTACACTAAACACCAAAAGTGTGATAAGAGACTTAGGGACACAGGTGGACAGTGGTCTCACCCTTGATAACCACTTCGCCACAACAGTCAGGAAACCATTGTATGTGGCACACCTCATCACTAAGGGCTTTTCATCCAGAAAAAAGGAGGTCATTGTCCCACTGTACTCATCCCTCATTAGACCCATTATAGCATACAGTGCCCTGTTTGGTATGTACCTCTCAAGACAACTGCAACAACTAGAAAGGCCACAGAAATACCTCACTAAAAGAATCACAGGCCTAAAGCAGATGCCCTATGCTGACCATCTAAAAAAACTCCAGTGATACTCTGTCGCATATCGTCTGCTCAGAGGCAATCTCTGCTTAACATACAAGGCCATGTCAAACCCAGAGCTGTTGGACATGCTTCACTTAAAGAAATCCCAATCCCTCAGAGCCATATGTTCCAGGGATCTAAACCTTGTCATCACAATGAAGAAAACATGCTGGAGGGATAGGTTCCTGACCCAGAGACTCCCCAGACTCTGGAATAGGCTGCCCATACATGTCAAGCAGAGCACCTCTTTGGCCTTCTTCAAAAGGAACCTTGACGATTGGATGGGAGATAGGAAATTCACCCCAGGGTTCACGTCAGTCACCTTGCTAGACAGTGGTCCAGGGAAGTAAATATTGTAGGAAGAAATAGCAAGGTCATTGATATGGCTAGGCTTGTACAGACCCTAGGGCCGATAGCCTAGTACCAACCTATGAACCTATAACATGAAGCCAGATCTGTAAAATCAAATCTAGCTGAGTATATCCCTTTATGCATATTGTCAATAAGGCATTAAAAATTGGCTATGGCTATAATGTGGGGGAAGAATTAGCTTTAGTTCTAAAGGAAACCCTTCCACAAACCCCAGTACAACAAAGCAATTAGCCTCACAAGCATATTGTGATGGTGAGGGGAGAGAGTCATAAATATAGCAGAAAGTTCTCCAATAAACCTAAATTGTAGATGTGACGTTTGCTAACACCATTACCACAAAATGTGACAGTCCGAATGCACCACTGCCAGCAATGTGACATCCAGATAACAGGATACCATCCAATGACATCAAGATAGCTGCCACTGATGGAGTCTGTGACCCATCACTGCTAACTGAGGGTGAAGTAATAGCAAGAACATTCGCTAACACCATTACCACAAAATGTGACAGTCCGAATGCACCACTGCCAGCAATGTGACATCCAGATAAGAGGATACCATCCAATGACATCAAGATAGCTGCCACTGATGGAGTCTGTGACCCATCACTGCTAACCGAGGGTGAAGTAATAGCAAGAAAGTATATGCAAGTCTATCTCAGTAAATTCACAAACTGCAACCTGGTTCTAAGTACATAAAAGGAATATACACTGCTGTTTTGATTGTGGGTGCTGGTAGCTCATAACTAGAATAGCATATTCCCTTTATATCATATTAAGAGTGTATATATCTCATAATGCATTGGATCAAGAGCCTTATGAGTAAAGTGTCAATATTTTTTCTAGTGAGCTGTCATTTTGTACAGAATAACAGTTATTTGTTTGCCTAAAACAATGGTGTATCCTGACATTTCTGAGACTATTTGTTATTACTGGGTAACCAGAGCTATACACTGTGACAATTATGAAAAGCATAAGTGAACTTAAAGATGAATGCTGTAGGTATGGATTGAATACCTGAAGAAGTCTATAAATTATTCAATAAGGAAGGTTTTTCAAGAGGCGTACAAAATAGGTGATATGGGAGCCCTGAATAATGTGTTTTAATGATTCCAAAGAATCTTAATTTTGATATGTCTGATTAGAGGTCAGTCAGTATAATGTAAATAGGTAGAGAAATTACTAGTTATTTGCAAGTAATATTCTAGGTAAACTGAAAAGATGTAATGAATGTTATACATACAAATCAGGCATGTGTGGGTTGTGGAAGGAACATGGAAGAGAATGTAATGGATATAACATGTATGTTTGCATTGGAAAAGGATGAATTAGTATAATATATACTAGGTCTAGATCAGCAAAAGGACTTTAATAAAGTTGTTCATAGGGTATTGGTGAAGTCAAAGTGTTAGTCGATATATTATAATGCACAAGTCAAAGTGTTGGCTATAAAGACATAGTTATAGATGCTATATAAGGAAGGTGAATTTGATTCAAGGTTGTGTAGTAAACATTGCTGTGTGTGTTACATTAATGGCTTACTGGACAAAGTAGATGAATCAAAATGAATTAGGAAGGGAGGGAGATAAAGATAGTGATATTTACAGATGAACAGTATATGTTAAGGTGAAGAATCAGTAAAAGTAGAGAAAGAACTGAATAACAAATTTAAGGAAGAAATAAAAGCACTGGAAAATAGGGAGATGAGTGAGATTTTATACTTGAATAAAGGAGGCACTTAGTATGAGTTTAAGCTGTTCCTTTTTAGGCGTCTACTTCTTTAAAGACAAGGCCAATATCAAGGGCCTCTGACTGACCAAGTCTGCAGCTAACTGCAAACTAGGTGTATTCATAGAATCTCCCAATGGCACAAATACCCTTCAAGGAGGCCTGACACAGACTAAAAACTGGTGCCAGAGCCATGGTCTAAAAAAATCAGTGCCAAGAAATGCATACTATTATCCTCTGGGAAAATGGCTACCCCTGGAAACTACCACATTGATAATACACGCTTAACAGTAGACCCAGTGGTCAGGGATTTGGGAACATATATAGACACTAACCAGGTCTTTGACCAAATTGTGTTCATGGTAGTAAGGAAATCATTCTATAGGCTCAACTTACAAGCAAGAGTATAGCATCTAGGTCCAAGGATGTCATTGTTCCACTGTACTTGGCCCTTAGGAAATCAATCTTTGAGTACAGTGCCCCCTTTGATATGTATATGACCAGACATATGCAACAAATGGAGCATCCACATAAGTTCTTCAGAAAAAGAATACATAGCCTAAACAACATGTCCTATCCAGACCACCTCAAAACCCTATCCCCACATTCTTGTCTCCTACAGACTACTGGGAGGTGATCTATGCCTAGCCTACAAAGCACCCTCTGATCCCACTCTGATGGACCTGCTGCAAATTACCTGACCTAATGGCCTAAATCTCATCTGCAGCATAAATAGGACATGTTGGTGGGACAGGTTTGTGCCTTAGAAACTACCCTTTCTTTGGAACATGCTTCCCACCCATGTGAAGCAGAGTTCTCTCATTTCCTCCTTTCCTCAATTTTAACATGGACCAGTGAATGGGAAATTGGAAATGTATCCCTATCTGAGCCCCTATGTCGCTAGTAGTCAGAGGCAGGCTATAAATGCTTGAACATCCCTGCCCAAGCCTACATATACCTCTTAAAATAACCCTAGGGTATCAAGCTTATCAGATTCATTTGAGAAACATGGCTAGGCTTAAAAAGGTCCTCTGGAGTCATTGGCCTAGTAATTACCTATTAACCTAAGTCATTAAATGTTTGGTGTAGTTTGAAAAAGAAAAATTGTGAGTGAGGTAATTAATAACTTTCAATGTAAAAGGAGAAACAGAAAAGTTTGTTAAGTATTTAAAAGGTATATGTGTTCAAAGTATTTGTTTTGCCACTGATAGCGTATATAGCTTCAGTGTTTTGAACTCATCAATAGGTAGAGGTTAAACTGAATGGGTTAGCATATTCCTTAATATGTGCTTATAGGCAGAACTCAGTTAACAGCTATATAATGTGTTTGGATAGCATACAAGATAGTTTAAAATGATACATATTATTGACATTTTACTAAGGTGTTGTATGTTACCTGTGGTAGGGAAGAATTCTGAGAGCATATTAAAGATGTCAAAGTGGATAAAGGAGGTAGAGAGATCTGAGAGGCATAAACAGGTTTTGTAAGACATGGGGCTGGATGTAATATATATATATATATATATATATATATATATATATATATATATGTGTGTGTGTGTGTATAGGGGGAAAGAAATTAAACAAGTGCACTGTATGACAAAGGAAAGTCAGGTACAGGGAGTAGAATGTATTGGTACACAAAATCAGGAAAAGTAAAGAGCAGATATTAAATGGTGAAAATATTCAAGTGGACATGTCAGATATAACTTGTTGGCAGTAAATATGATTACAAGGAATAAGGTAAAACATA